>NW_022631392.1:0-100000 GCF_010015895.1 Lontra canadensis
ATGGCTGCTCAATGCCACCCAGTAGATCTTTTGTACTGGAGAGGCAATATACCCTCTTCCAAATGTACTCCAGGAAGGGGAATGTTTTCTCTGGTGTGACGCAGGGGATCCCCACAACATAGCACCTTACATCAACCCTACATGCTGCTCTCTCGCACACTCTCTCTCCCTGACTTCTTCTACAAAAAGGGATCCCACCCCTCCATGGCACTGCAGCTTTTCTCTCCCCCAATTTATGTCTCCAAACCTCACATCTGACATGTTTTCTCGCCCTAATTGTGCAGATTGTTTTCTCAATCCCAGATTGACTTCCTAGTTGTTCAAAATGATTTGATGTTGATCAAGCTATGTTCCAGGAATGAAGCAAGCCTAGGATCCCTCTACCACTCCACCAATCTTAACTCCCCTGGAAAACTTAAAGGGCTTTTTCATATATCATTAAATAATCTTCTCTCCTATCACTTTTAGAGATAATGTAATACTCTCATTATAATTTATAATGTAAAAATGTTATTAACTTACATCTGGTAGGGCACTTGGGTGCTCAGTCAGTTAAGCGTCTGACTTTTGATTTCAGCTCAGGTCATGATCTTGGGATCATGAGATTAAGCCCCTACTTGGTGAGGAGTTTGCTTGAGATTCTCCCCCTCTCCCTCTGAACCTCCCCTAGCTCCCACACACTCTCTCTCAAATAAAAAAATAAATCTTTAAAAAAGTAAACATTTTACCACTGGTGTTTTCAATTATTTCCATCATCCAGTAACATGAAATTGGCCACATAAATTGTTTCTGATATTGGCTGTGTTCATGGCTTTCTTTTCACTACCATCAGCCTTCATTCCTTACTCAATCCTCAGCAATTTGAATTGAGTACTCTACCACTCAATGGAAATTGCTTTTGCCAAATTAACTCATACCCTTCCTATTACTAAACCTGAGAACTGTGTGTTATTGTTCTTAGCTGGTCTATAAGAGTGACACTTTAGACAATACCCTTTTTATTCCTCATATGGCTTCATATAAGCTATGTTCAGTTGTTTACACCTGACAACTTCTCCATCATATCTTTCAAATCTTAGCATGAAAGCCTTCACAAGAAGACCCTCCAAAAACATCCTCTCTTAAATAGTCTGAACATTGTTTTATATCCTGAACACTGTTCATTCACCAACTCAGCGCAATTTGTTTAAAAAAAAAAGATTTATTGTTTTGGGGGAGTCTTCTGGGTTTTCTATAGAGTATCATGTCATCTGCAAATAGTGAAAGTTTGACTTCTTTCTTGCCACTTAGATGCCTTTTATTTCTTTGTGTTGTCTGATTGCTGGGGCTAGGACTTCCAGTATTATGTTGAACAACATGGTGAGAGTGGACATCCCAGTCTTGTTCCTGACCATTATTTATTCCGTAGATGGAAAACACCAAAGTCCAAGAAACCTTCCTACTTTATTAGCAATACAAAGCTATCATACATCACAATACCTGGCCTTGTGCATTGTGCTGAATAGTGAATGAAACTTTACTTCCTTACATTCCTCCTGGGATAGAAGGACTTTCTTTGAAACTTTATCAGCGAAGGGCATACTAGTCCTGTCTGACTCAAAGTAATACTGTGAGCTTTGAATAATTAATGAAAAAATATTTTAAGGTGGTAGCCTCAAAAAGAAAAGAATGTGAAAAGAACATGCTCATGAAGTCTTTGTTTATACAAACCATTTGCACTCTTTGTCACTAACTGTAGGATCATGAGCTATTTAGTCAACCTGTCTCAGGACAGATTTTGATCTGATATTATAAACTTCTTACCTAGATTAATAGTTTGAGACTCTTCATTAAAAAAATAAATTGATGCTAAGGAAAATCATAAATTCACACATGTCGTTTTCACCTTTAAAAGTAGATGATTCTATCATTCTTGAAATTCAATTATATGTCTCAAAAAAAGACAATTGCTATTACAACACTTTCACTCTTGAAGATTAATTACCTTTCACTAGCTTCGCTCCTTCAGTAAAGAGTTTCTGTTAGCAGACATGAACTAGAGATACCACTGTCAGCATTTTTAAACTTTGAACTTAATTATATGTATTTTTTTTGCATACTTCTTTCAAGTTATCATGTGTTCGGTATTAAATGAATATTTCTATGAATCCCTGCATATTTAAGTATATTTCTGTACGATCAGGTTTCAGTTTTCTCTACTGATAAAAAATATGCTTCCTTTTATTCTTAATCTTACAGAATTAATTGCTTATTTCTTGGTTTAAAAACATTTTAAACGACAATTTTTCAATGTTGAATAGCTTCCCCATGAAATTAAAAAACAAAACTGCAAGCTCTGTGCAACCCATAATCCATCCGGTTCCCCTCCAGATCTCTATGTTCTCTAACCCATACTGCCAGCAGTATAGATTGTACTCCAAACACAAACTAACCTCTTTATCAAACTCAGCACCTGGCAGCACTACAAGCTAGAAGCAGTCCCGAATATTTTACTTAACCGAGGTTCCTTCTTTATTGTTGTTCTTGTTTTAATGTAGACATCCTGTTCCTTTCGAAGATAGTGGTAGACTCCTAAAATCACTAAAATTCCTGAGATATTTGCATTAAATCACAAACTGATAGTCTTAATCTTAAACACGGTGTTGTCATGCATGGGTTTCTTTAAGAGGACAAGTAGATTGCAGCTGCAATAGGAATTTTTCATTATTTTTTTCTGGGAATGCATAATCATTTACATTGCCTGAAATATATTTAGTTAGTAGCAGTATCACTTGTTAAAAAAAAATCTTGTTCCTCAGTAAATAAGAGGAAATAGTTAATCCATAATTAATTACAGCTCTGTAAAAAGAGCCATTGTGTTTTCACAAGCAGCCAACATGTATTCAGCATCAGACATGTGTTGACAGGGGACGAGGCTTAGTGGAGACTACTGAAGAATGACAAATCACAGTACTTGTTAAGATTTTGACAATTAGCATGGAGGACAAGGGGAGATGGAGAGGAGAAGGGAGTTGAGAGAAATTGGAAGGGGAGGTGAACCATGAGAGACTATGGACTCTGAAAAACAATCTGAGGGTTTTGAAGGGGCGGGGGGTGGGAGGTTGGGGGAACCAGGTGGTGGGTATTAGAGAGGGCACGGATTGCATGGAGCATTGGGTGTGGTGCAAAAACAATGAATATTGTTACGCCGAAAAGAAGTAAAAAATTAAAAAAAAAAGATTTTGACAATTTAGGTTTATAAAATTTACCAAATCAAACAGATTAAGCCCAACTTGGCCACTAGTTTCCACTGAAGTATTTATTATCTTCCTTATGCAGCTTCCCCTCGTGGTAAGTTTTTTTCTTGAAGTTTTTCTGCCTGAGGAAAACATTCTTAAGCTTCATACATCTTGAACATCACTTTATTGTACACACATTTGCTTGTCTGTCTGTTATTCTAGATGTAAGCTTCTTGGGGGTAGGAACTATTTTATTTCTTTTATGAGCAAAGGTTAAGGTTAAAAGGCATAGTAATTACTATGAATTCTTTTTTTTTTAAGATTTTATTTATTTATTTGACAGACAGAGATCACAAGTAGGCAGAGAGGCAGACAGAGAGAGAGGGGGAAGCAGACACCCTGCCGAGCAGAGAGCCCGATACGGTACTCGATCCTAGGACCCTGAGATCATGACCCGAGCCTAAGGCAGCGGGCTAACCCACTGAGCCACCCAGGCGCCCATTACTATGAATTCTATATTTGTATAGGCTTTAATTTCAGTCAGACATTCCATTTAAGTTTGAACATATTTCACTTTGCCACAAATTTCAATCTACTTCTATCTAACAAAACTCATGAATAAATTTCAACATACTTGCCAACAAGAGAAATAAATAGTAAGGCAAATTTCTCTTCACAACCATTTGTTTAATATCTGTCCCTCCCTTTCCTTTATTAAAATGAGCGCACCACATCATGAGTAGGTAAAGGGAAATAAAGATACCAACAAGGAAATTTAAGTCCTTTTAAACAAAGCTAACTATAGATTTAGACCAAGATTTAATTGGATCATATTAGACAGTATAATTTATCATGAATTAATCTTTCCTTTCTAAATGTTTTTATCTTAACATCTGAAAACAGTTTTAATTATATATTAGTCTCTTAGTATAACTTTTATAATAAAAGCCTCCAAAAGAGGATTTGTCTAGCAGGAAGAGTCAGCATCACAGTTAATTTACTGTGGTGCATATTTTTATTCTCTTGTATATTAGGTAGATTTTTATACTATCTTTAAGTAAATTTTCCATAAAAAGATAATAAAGGTAATTTGAATATCTACAATTTTATAATTTTTAAATTTATAATCTATAATTTTAACACCTTGGGTTACTTAATATACATAGAATACCTAACTGGCTAATGGTGTGATATTATTTCTTTTAGAGTAGTTTAGTACTTCATATGTTTTAATTCCAACTGTGCTTAATCAGTACATTGCCAAAAAATGTGAATGCTATAATTATTACAGTAAAGAAGACTTTAAAATGAATATTTTAAATATTTAATATTTAATATTAAAGTATATTATAAGGTAAAAATATTTCTTAGTCATTTAAATGTCATTTTCTTCTATTTATATTCCTTTCCTAACATGTCATAGACATTGTATCTCTATTTTTATTTAACATAAGAAATCATTTTTTTTTTAAGATTTTATTTATTTATTTATTTGACAGAGAGATCACAAGCAGGCAGAGAGGCAGGCAGAGAGAGAGGAGGAAGCAGGCTCCCCACGGAGCAGAGAGCCCGATGCGGGGCTCGATCCCAGGACTCCGAGATCATGACCTGAGCCGAAGGCAGCGGCTTAACCCACTGAGCCACCCAGCGCCCCAAGAAATCATTTTTTAAAAGATTCTATTTATTTATTCATCAGTGAGACAGAGAGAGTGCAAGCACAAGCAGGGGGAGTAGCAGGCAGAGGGAGAAGCAGGCTCCCTGATGAGCAAGGAGCCTGATGCAGGACTTGATCCCAGGACTCCTGGATCATGTCCTGAGCTGAAGGCAGATGCTTACCCGAATGAACCACCCAGGCACCCCTAAGGAATCATTTTAAATAATAATATAGTTTCTATTTTTATAAATCAAAGAAGTTAGATAATATTACACATCAAATTTTCTTTATCCTTTGAATGAGGAGGAAACAAAGGGCACCAGGAAAAATATTTATGGAGCATCTACTTTATGAAAGATGTTATACTTTAAGTATAAATATCAGATTTTCATTCTCTTGTCTTAATTATTCCCATTCAATCTTCTGTAACATATTTGAGATGGCCATGTCCTCTACAACTTTCCACTGTTGGCATCATCCCACTGTCTTCCCATCTAGCTCAGATCCCATTAGCTATTGCTTCAAATAATCACATCAATATCTTTCCCTACAATCTTTGACTTTTCCCCCAACTCCTCTGCCAAAATCCCAGTAAGTATCCACTGTCTTTGAGCTTGCTCCTAGGTCGCTGAGGTCTGCTGGGAAAAAATTTACCAACAATAGTGAGGCAGACTAGAATTTACAAATTTCACTGATTCCAATAATGCCTAAGAAATTTCTGATGGCAAAACAAGTAAAAAAAAAAAAAAAAAAGCTTGGGGGGAGGGTAGAAAAAAGAAAACTAAACTGATATGTAATATATATATATATCTATGGAAGTTACGAGGTTGCCAAATCTTGAATGCAAAATTTAATTTTTATCATGAAAGGCTGAGGTGCTTACTGGAGTTGAGAAATCAATCTATCAAGTGGCAAGATAATAACCACAGATAGACCTTATGATGATTTACTCTCTGTTTGAAATGATAACCATTTGCAGAAACTGCTTTTAAGCAACCCTCAATTTATTTTATTGGTATAAATTGAACATGGTTTTCTCTTATGAATTCAATCTGCCAAAAACCAAATCTATCATTTCTCTCACTGTTTTTATTTAACCCAAGGGCACCTAATGTCATCATTCTGGCCCTACACATATGTTACATGGTTGAAGATAGACCCTGCCCATTTTTTTCTCATTAACCACTTATTGTTTCATTCACCCTACTCTTCTTTGTGAAGCAGTGGAAAGATTTAGCTCGTCTGTCAGATCCTTGTGTAGTAATTCTTTCCTACCCTTATGTTAGAAAACTGAAGTTTTAAAAATTTATCCCTTCATAATTATAATGAATTCCTAAGCTCTTATGACAGTTGTATCTAAATCTAAACCTCTAAGTTCATGTTTTTATCACTTGGAATAATTCTTTCTTTGAAATCTAAGGTTAAAGGATCTTACTCTGTTTTCAATACATATTTTAAAGTTTATTTAATGTGTAGAACACCAAGCAGAAAATAAAAAGATGTGTTTTTATAGGTGAAGAACAGATAACTAGATGAAAATTAGGAAATTAGTCTTCCACCTGTCATACCCATTAAATGCTTATGGGAAAAACATAAAGAGCCTGGATTGATGATTGACTTTTCTCTCTGATAACTTAAAAAAATTACTTAGAAATTCAGTTCTATCATCTAATTGCCAAAGTCAGGGTTTAAAGACTTAAATTAATACCTTTTCCACTCCTCATTCATGTTGATCATTTTCCTTTCAATCACATGTCCATTCTCCTTGTTCTCTTGTTTTTTAGTTCAAGCTATAAATATATTTATATATAATATATTTTTTAAAGTTTTTTTATTTATTTGACACACGGAGAGAGAGCACAAGTAGGCAGAGAGGCAGGCAGAGAGAGGGAATCAGGCTCCCTGCTGAGCAGAGAGCCCAATGCGGGGCTCCATCCCAGGACCCTGAGACCATGACCTGAGCTGAAGGGAGAGGCTTAACCCACTAAGCCACCCAGGCACCCCTCAAGTGATATTTTTTTATATCCTCCCCCGACTCCTCTCTCTCCCTCTTCCTCTCCCCCACCCATCCCTCTCTCCCTCTGTTTCTCATTCTATCAGTAAACACAGACACAGACACAGACACACACACAGACACACACACACACACACACACACACACACACACTGACCCATCCTCTAACAACCACTTAGTCCGCCCACAAACATCTTTACCATCAGTCATCTCTTTTCCATGTCAACTATCACAAACATGGTTTGGATGTTCAATGACTCTTAAGTGTAATAACCATTAATTGATTTCCTTCTCTAATTTAGTTATCTGTAGCTTTTGGAGAGCTTCTGATTCCTTTCAAAATATGATGATAGCTTTATATGCTCTTGCCTGAAAAATCCTACACACACACAAAATTCACCCTGCAGTCTCTGATGATTAGTAGTTACAGAATCCAGACCACAAGTATAAGTTTGAAAATTGGCTCTTCTTTCTCCAATTTCCAATCTACTCCTTCCTACCCCACTGCCACTTGAATACTTTCAATGTATTGATGAATCATATTAATTCCTCCCAAAATTTGTTCTATCCCACTATTTGTTGAGTTAAATCTAAATCTTTATTCTGGACTCAAAGTTCTATAAGCTACAGCTCTTCCTCCAGTGAGACTCACCATTCCTGCTCTGTGCAGCCTACAGTCTAGCTCAAATTGATATGCACCGAATTTGCTCCTATATTGTCCTTCCTTTACTGATTTTTTCTAACTGCTCTATCTCTACCTCTAACTCTACCAGTTAAAATATACTAATTCCTAGGCCCCTCAAAAAGAGATTCTGAATTAGTCAGTTTGGGGCACAGCACAGGAACTAGGGGTTTTAAAGCTGGTCTCCATGTGTCTCCAATGTGTAGTAAAGTTTCAAAACCATCGATGAAGATGATGCAATGCCTTGATCCCTCAGTTCTTTCTTCATTCTAACAATTTTAGAAAACACAAGACTAGAAAAAGATGTATACATTATTGATTTGGCAAAGTACCCACATCCATAATATATGAAAATTCCTGCAAATTAATGGGAAAATGGCAGGTAAATTTCTAAATGTGCAAGAGACTTGAATAGGCATTTCACTTAAGAGAATGCATTTATCTAAGTGATCAACAATAAAATAATGGGGCGGACAATATCATGAGTCATAGGGGCATGCAAATACAAACTACAAAAAGATACTACACATTTAATGTTGAATAAATAGTTTGGCCACACAAAGTGGTGGCAAGCAGATACAGAACTTGTATTCTCTTATACTCCTCATACACATGTAAAACCATCTTAAAAACTACTTAGCAATATCTGTTTTTTTTAACTTTATTTTTTTTTAATGTTCTAAGATTCATTTTTTATGGATCATACCCAGTGCTCCATGTAATACGTGCCCTCCTTAATACCCAATACCCACCACTAGATCTATTTTTTTTAATTTTATTTATTTCTTTATTTGATAGAGAGAGAGTGCATTCACAAGCAGGGGGAGTGGGAGAAGCAGGCTCCCCACTGAGCAATGAGCCCAATGAGGGTCTCAATCACAGGACCCTGGAATCATGACCTGACCCAAAGGCAGAGGATTAACTGACTGAGGCACCCAGGTGCCCCTTTTGCAGTGTCTATTAAAGCTGAACAAGTATATGTATGTATGTATGTGTGTGTGTGTGTGTGTGCGTGTATCCATATCTATATCTATATCTATAGCCATATATCCTATGATATGGGTATATATATCCATATATTCTATGACCACTTAGCAATTCTACCCTTAGGTATCATCCCCCAAAATGATATTTATGTAAGCAAAATAGGTAAATACAGCATTATTTTAAATTGCCAAAAAGTGGTAAACATATCAAATTTCCTCGCACATATGTGTGACACCATGGACAGGTCTTTCAGACATAATGCTGAATGACAGAAGTCAGAGAAAAGAATGCACTCTGTGTGGTCTTATTCACATAAATTTAAGCTGGCCAAATTAAACCATGAAAGTGGAAGTCAGCATAGTAGCAACTTTTGTTGGAGAGATGGAGGCAATGACTGAAAGGGACATAAGACAGTCTCCTGGAATGTTGGATAGTTTTCTATATGTTGATTTAAATAATGGCTACACAAGTGTGTTCACTTTGTAAAAAGTTCATTGAGCTATACACTTAACTAGATGTATGCTATAAAATATACCTCAATTTGATGTTTTTAAAAAGGGAAAGACCTGTATATATTTACATGTCACACAGGTAAAACTTTAAGATTACTATATGAAGAAAAAGACATTTTTGTGTAAAAAAGAGAATATTGCTTGGAAAATCAGGGGTCATATTAAAGTAGTGAACAATTATATATTTTTTTCTAAATATTTAATAGTGGTATAGAGTCCATATTTGGTAACAATGACACCTAAGCCACATTGATTCTGGCATATTGAAAAATGAAAACTACAGAGATGAGTGCTCAGATAGGAGTTGAAGTAGGAAAATATAAACCTTTCCTAAGGAGTAGAGATACATGGTAAATATTGCCCATTCTTCCATAGTTAGAGGTAGTAGTAGCCTGCAATAACTAACTTCCTCTCATACATGAGATCTCAGTTCTAGGGTAACACATTTACCTAATGAACTTCCTAACACCCAGGAAATAATTAATTTTTTTCTTAAAACAGCATCCAGATCCTTCACGTAATTTTATCTTTTTTTTCACTTTCTAGAAAATATGAATGTATCACTATTAAGAGAAAAACAAATTTGACTCTTCTAATTATACAACTTATTCAGTATTTTTCAAATAGAAACAAGGCTAGATTAGTTTAGATCATCAAACTTAGCATTTCTGTTAAAATAAAGCTTAAACATTGATTAGATAGCAAATGTTATAGTTATTATGAATTAAAGTTACCAGTTCTATGTAAGTTACCAAAGGAAAAATTATTATTGCCTATTAAAAATTTCTTGTGACATATTTAAAGAGTACTTTCAATCACCAAAAAGCTATTCTCTTTTGTAGACACTCTATTAGGCACACCATATATTAAAGATCCTTTTATTTATGTACTTTCATAAAACAGTTGTTAGCTCTTTATATCTTAGCAACCAAGGGAAATACAAAATCAATTTTTACCTTCCTCCATGCCCCCTGCTTTATTTCTAATGAAGTGCTTTTAATTGCCAGGAGAAACATGCCCAATGTGTCATCATATAATTCATGTGTTAAGGTGCACAAAATTCTAAAGTACAACATTCAGATTTTTCTAGCATCCAAAATTACATTGTTTAATTATGAGCTATAATAATTTTTGTAACTGAAAGCACAATACTAATTTCAAAATTAATAAAAATTAAAATATGTAAATATCTTTCTATTAACTATATTAGAAAACATTTAAAACAGCCAGAAAGTATACCCAATTGACTAACATTATCTGTAATGTTATAAAAAGTATTCATGTTAAGACTTTTATGGTTTCATTAAAATTTTTTTAATGAAAAGTTTAGATAATCTTATAATCAATTTAATGTGGTCAATTACCTTAAACACATCTCACCAAAGAAGATATACAGATGCCGAATAAGCATCTGTGAAAAGATGTTCCACACTATCATCAGAGAAATGCAAATTAAAACAACGAGATACCACTACACATCTCTTAGAATGGTTAAAATTCAAAACACTGGCAACACCAAATGCTGGATAGCGTGTGGTGTAACATGAACACTCACACAATTGCTGATGGGAATGCAAAGCAGTATGGTCACTTTGAAAGACAGGTTGGCAGTTTCCTACAAAACAAAACATACTCTTTGCATGTGATCCAGTAGTCATGCTCATTGGCATTTACCAATAGGAGCTGGAAACTTATTATCACACAAAAATCTGCACATGGGTGTTTACAATAGCTTTATTCATAATTGCCAAAAGTTGGAGGCAACCAAAATGTCCATCAGCCAGTGAATGGATAAGTAAACATTCAGACAATGGAATATAATTCAGTGCTAAAAAGAAATAGCCTAACAAGCTATGAAGGACATTTAAATGTATATTACTAAGTGAAATATGCCAATCTGAAAAGACTAAAGACTGTATGATTCCAACTATGCAACATTCTGAAGTCAAAACTATAGAGACTGTGAAAAGATCAATGGTAGCTGGTTTTGGGGTCAGAGTGGTGAATAGGATTTTTAGGGTAGTGAAAATAGTCTGTATGATGCTATAATTATGGACACATGTTACTATAGAGTTGTGTTATATAAATACATTGGTATAATATATTTGTAGAATGTACAACATCAAGTGTGAACTCTAATGTAAACTATGAACTGTGGGTGATAATGATGTTTCAATGTAGGTTCATTAATTTTAACAAATGTACCACTGTGGGTGGGGGAATGTTAATAATATGGGAAGCTGTATGTATATTCGTGGGAGCAAATGGTATACAGAAAATTTCTGTACCTTCCTCTCAATTTTGGGGTGTACCTAAAACTCTTTTTTTTTTTTTTTTTTAAGATCTTATTTATTTATTTGACAGAGAGAGAGAGAGAGCAGGAATACAAGCAGGGGGAGTGAGAGAGGGAGAAGCAGCTTCCTGCTGAGCAGGCAGCCTGATGTGGGGCTTGATCCCAGAACCCTAGGATCATGACCTGATTCAAAGGCAGACACTTAATGACTGAGCCACCCAGGTGCCCCTAAAACTCTTCTTAAATAAAATCTCAAAGCAATCAGTTTATGCTGGAAAATGCCTCTCCATTTCACTTTTTCTAAGTGTTTCAACGAATACTTCCTGTGGGAGATATGTAAGTTTCATTGATTTCATGTGTGTGTGCTGACATATTTTGATTCCTGTCACATTTTCTTTTATGTGTGTTGTCATGCTTTGATTCCTGTCACATTTTCTTTCATGTATCCTCTGTTGGTACTTTCCTTATGGTTATATAAACACAGGGCTTACATAAAATATATTTTAAGTTATAACAATCTATTTTAACCTGATAACAACTTCAATCATATATAAAAACTCTTCTATAAATCCCACCCCCACTTTATATAATTGATGTCACAAATCACATATTGTGAATTTATTAACATGATTTTGCAGCTATAGTTATTTTTAATGCTTTTGTTTCAAATTCTGTCCAAATATAAAAGTGCTTTACTTTACACCAATACAGTATTATAGTAATCTGTACTTTCTTATATATTTACCTTTACCAGCAAGCTGTATATTCTTGCATGGTTTCATGTTTCTGTAGGACATCCTTTCATTTCAACTTGCAGGATTCCCTCTAACATTTCTTATAGGACAGACCTAATGGTGTTGAACTCCCTCAGCTTTTGTTTTATCTTTTTATTTCTCTTTCATCTTTGAAGGACATTTTTACCAGGTAGTGTTCTTGGTTGGCAGGTTTTTCCATCTTTTGGTGCTCTATGTCATCCCTTCCCTTCCAGCCTGAAGGTTTCTGCTAAGAAATATACTGATAATCTTATGGGGGTTCCCCTGTCCATGACAAGTTGCTTTTCTCTTTCTGATTCAAGATTTTCTCTTTGACAGTTTAATTACAATGTGTCTTTTGGTGTGGGCCTGTTTGGATTCATCCTAGCTGGAATTCTTTGAGCTTCCTGAACTTAGGTGTCCATTTCTTTCCTTAGACTTGAAAATTTTCAGCCATTATTTCTTCAAATATTCTACCCCACCACCCTTTTCTTTCTCAAACTCCCATAAACATATATTGGCTGCTTAATGGTGTTTTTTGAGTTCCTTAAGCTTTCTTCACTTTTCTATATATTTTTTTTCTGACTCAATAATTTCAAATTGCCTGTCATTGAGTTCACTATTTTCTTCTGTTTAGTCAAATTCAATATTAAAGTTCCTCTAGTGAATTTTCCAATTCAGTTGAATTCAGATTCAACTGATTTCAAATTCAGTTATTGAATTTGTTGATTCTTCTCTATACTTTCTCTTTGTTGGTGTCCTCATTTTGTTCATGTATTTTCTTGATTTTGTTTATCTGTGTTCTTGTGTAGATCACTGACTTCCCATAAGACAATTACTTTAAATTCTTTGTCAGGTAACTTATAGATCTCCATTTCTTTAGGTTTATTTTATTCCTTTGACTGGACAATGTTTCCATGTTTCTTTGTGTCCCTGTGATTTTTCTTTTCCGAGTTTTTGCATTTGAAAAAAAAAAACAAACAAACAGCATTTCTGTCAGTCCTTTTGGCTGGCTTTCAATGGGGGAAAGACTTTCACCAATTAACCCCGCTATAGATCCTAGGGGGCCTCTGAAACCTTTTATGGGGTGGGGATATGGTGTCTGTAAGCTTAGAAATTTCCCAATTAGAGATTTGCTAGTTTCTTTTTCAGGAGCTCGTAATCTCTTGCTCCCTCTGGTGACTGGCAATACTGCAAGTTCAAAGGTGCTACAGTAGTAAACTGTTCAACACCCTTTTGTTCTCAGCAACCCTGAGGCATCCAAGTATCCTGATTCCCTATCAGGGTTTCAAGTGAGGCCAGAGAGAAACCAGTTTCTCAGGCAGCCCTCTGTAAATCCAAATGAAAGCTCTTCCCTTCTCCCTTCCCCCAAAGAAGCCATGAGTTGGGTGCATTTTCCCAATAACACCAAGTCACATTGGCCTCTCTGCCACCTCAAGTCCTCCAGTGCAAGATGAAGCTACTCCCATTTTCCTTTACTTTTAGTGGTCCCCATGCAAATTATGCTGGTTCCAACTAAGCCAGTGCTTCAAGTCAGATGAGAAAGAAACAAGTCTCCCAGGCAGCCCTCTAAAAATCTTGCACATTGGACACATGCTCCACTTGTCTGTTTCCCCCTAGGGAGAAGGCATGAGCTAGAGTTCTCTCTAATGACACTGACCTGTGTTGGCTTGGGGGTGGGACAATTGGGAGTAAAGTTAAATAATTCTTCCCATTCATTTCAATGTAGCTGTTCTAAATTTTTTTTATCTGCTTGGGATATTACAACTTAAGTGGTTCCTGGAGTTCCCATAAAGATATTTTGGTCATATATTGCTAAGTCCATGTCTCTGTAGGAGAACAAGGCTGGGTCTATTTATTCTGCCACCTTGCATTTATTCTCATTGATTTCTGCTCTGGTCTTGATTGTTTCTTTTCCCACTTACTTTGGTTTTATTTTGCTCTTTTTTTCTTAGGGTGGATACTGAAGTCATTGATTTGAGATCTTTCTTCTTTCTTATATAGGCTTTTGGTGCTATAAATTTCCCCTTCATACTGCTTTAGTACCATTATACAAAACTGATACATTTTCTTTATCAATTCAAAAGATTTTTTTTCTTTGACTCATGTTATTTAGAAGGATATTACTGAATTTCTAAATTTTGAAGGATTTTTCCAGAGAGCATCCTATGAGTGATTTCTAACTTAATTCCACTGTGGTCAGTAATATACATTGGATGACTTAGATCCCTTTCAATTTCTTGTGATTTATTTTATGGTCCAATGCAGTCTATTTTGGCAAATGTTTGTTTTTTGAGCACATGAAAAGAATATTTGGTTTTGGTTAGAGCATTTCATAAATGCCAATGGCATGATGTCAATTCACAATGTTGTTCAAATCTTCTACTTTCTTCATAATCTTTCTTTCTTCTGTTCTATCAGTTATTGAGAGGATCTGTTACTATAATTGTGGGTTAGTCTATTTCTTCTTGTGGTTTTAGCAGTTCTTACCTTATGTATTTTCAAGCTCTGTTACAAGGTACATAAGTCTCAGTAAATTGACCTCTTTGTCACTACAAAATAAACTTATTTATCTCTCATTAAGATATTTTGCTCTGAATGCTATTTTGTCTGATATTAAGATGATGACTCATTTTATTTTATAACATGTTAGGATGGTATAAATTCTTCCATTCTTTTACTTTTAACTTACTTCTATCTATATTTATGTTTGAAATTTGTTTCTCACAGGCAGCCTGCAGGTTTGCTTTTTATCTGAGACTGTTTTGTTGTTGTTGTTGTTTTCCCCATTGGATATTCTTTCCTGCTTTGTTGAAAACTAGTTGACCATATAGTTGTGGGTCCACTTTTGGGTTCTTTTTTTCTCATTGTAGATACTGAAGTCATTGATTTGAGATGTTTCTTCTTTCCTTATATAGATCTAACACTCTTTCCTTTCCTTCCTTTTTCTATAGATATTTTTTCTTTCCTTTTATACCTCTGACAATCTCTGTATTTTATTTGAAATTTCTACATCATTTAAACTTAATCTTTTATTAATATGGTTAGCTTCAAATCTATTATCTTGTCATTTGTTTCTTATTTTTCCCATCTTTTCCTTGTTTCTATTTTCCTCTTACCACAGTTTTTTAGATTAATGAATTTCTATCATTTTATCACCCTTATGGGCTTTTTAACTATAACTTTGTCATTTTAAATAGGTGCTTCAGGACTTACAGGACACATGTCTAAGTTTTCACAATCTTTTTTCACCTATTACCACTATGTGGAAAGCATAAGAACCTTAGAACAGTATAGTTCAATTTCCCTCTCTCAATATATGTTATTGTTTTCCATTTCAATTTTATATATATCATACACCTCACACTACATTGTTATTATTTTTGTTTAAACAGTTACTTATCTTTTAGAGATTTAAGTAATATGAAACAAATCTTAAGTATTTACTTATCTAGTTACCATTTCCTGTGAACTTCATGTCTTTTGGGGGATTCATATTTCCACGTGGTATTTTCTTTCTGGCTAAGGAAATTCCTTTAATCTATTTTATAATGTAGGTATGCAGTTTATAGATGCTTTCTACTTTTGTATGCTAACAAAGTCTTTATTTAGCCTTGATTTGAAAGGAATTTTTTATAGGTATAGAATTCTAAGTTAACAGAGTTAGTGCTTTTTTCCTTTCTTTTTTTTCTTCTGGGTTTCATTTTGAATAGTTTTTATTACTCTATCTTCAATTTCACTAATTTTTTTCCTTCTGCCAAGGGTTATCTGCCATTGATCCCATCCCATTATTTTTCACCTCACACATTATAGTTTTCATCTTCAGAAGTTATATCTGGGTCATTTTATTTGGGTCATTTTTATATCTTCTATATATCCACTTAAATTTGATCATATGGAGTATCTTTTAGTAACTTTTTTAAAGCCCTTGAGCCCTGAATCAGTTTTGCTTATTAGATTTATCTTGCCAGTATAAGTCTCATTTTCTTGCTTTAAAAAAAATGATAAATTTTTATTGTAAATTTTAACTTGTTGGATGCTAAAAAATTTTTTGTCCCTGTAAATATTCTTAAGTATTATTTTTCTGGGAACTAGTTAAATTACTTGGAAACAATATTACCTTTTCTGGTCTTTCTTGTAACATATGTTTTATGAGAACAATGCAGTGGTCAATCTAGTGTCATTTGTTCTTTGTTACTGAGGAAAGATTCTCTGTAATCTGCCCAATGCTCCATTACAATTGAGATTTTCCAGCGTGTTTAGTAAACACTATCCCTGGCCCTATGTGAGCACTGAGCATCATTACATCTGGAAGATTATTTCCCCAGCCTTGCATCCTCACACACACGTGTTGATTGGTAATCAGCTGAATTCTTGATGGAGGATACTCTGAATGGAGGAAATCTCTGGAGTTTTCTCTCTGTGCTACTCCTTTCTCTCCAAAAATCAATTCTGTGAACTATAGCTGCCTTGGTTTCATTGAACACTCAGTTCCATAGACTCACTATGTCTACTGAACTCCACCTAATTTCCTGTTCCCTGTGTTGTAAACTGAAAACTCTCTAAAAGAGTTTTTTTACTCTTCATCTTAATTGCCTGATGTCCACTGTCTTGAAAACCATCCTGTATAGAATTTTGTTTTTATTCTTCAGACAGGAGGATAAATCCAATCTCTGTCATTCCATCTTGACCCAAAGCTCAAGTTTGCCAAGATATTTTTTCTTAGGAACTTTTAATTGTTTGCATTGAGTGAGTTGTTCTAAATGCTCTGTTGTCTGTATTAACAGAGACTCTGATAATTTCTTTTTTACACTTTAAGATATCTATACTTGATGTTAAGAATTATTTCTCAGCAGCTTCCTTATGCCCATAATGATTCTTATCCAGGGAAGAAGTGTTGTACTCACAATCATATTATGATTAAATGAAATAATGGAAGGGTTTACAAATAAAGCAAATCATCCTTTAGGACCTCAGAAATAAGTTTAAAAACAAGATTACATATTCTAATATATTAAAAAAAACTCATTTGAATCTATTTATTATGATGACCAGTCAATACTGGTCTCTCTAAGCAATGTGATAGATCTTTAATGATGATATATCCTATAGACCTTTCTCTTTTATTGTATGATTTGACATTGAAATTCTATTAAAGATATTCTACAGTTTATTGGTTTTAAGCTATAAGGGATTTTTTTTTCTCTGTATTTCATATTTGTCTAATGAATGTGTTGAAATAAATATGAAGTAAATATATTTCTGATGTTGCATGAAGAATTTTTCTGAAATTTTTTGTCTCACATATAGATTCTTAAAAATATTTTATAAAAATAAATTATATTCTTTGACACTTCCTTTGCTCAGCTTACAAATATATTTACTTACCTGAAATATATCAGTGCCTAAATTTAAAAGCCAGTAGTGGGCTCCTTCTTTAAAACATCTTAGTTCACCCCATCAAAATACCACCAGAATTTTTCACAAAGCTAACAATCCATCCTAAAATGTGTATGAAATCAGAAAAGACCCTTGATAGCCAAAGCAATTCTGAAAAAGAAAAAACAAAACTGAAGGCATCATGATTCCAGATTTCAAGCCACATTACAAAGCTGTAGTCATCAAGACAGTATGGTACTGGCACAAAAACAGACACAAAGATCAATGGAACAGAATAGAGAACCCAGAAATGGACCCATCACTGTATGGTCAACTAATCTTCAACAAAGAGGAAAGAATATCCAACAGAGAAAAGATAGTCTCTTCACAAATGTTGCTGGGAAAACTAGATAGCAACATGCAGAAAAATGAAACTGGTCCACCTTCTTACACCATATATGAAAATAAATTCAAAACAGATGAAAGACCTTAACGTGAGACAGGAAACCATCAAAATCCTAGAGAACACAGGCAGCAACCTCTTTGACCCCAGCCACAGCAACTTCTTACTAGACACATCACCACAGGCAAGGAAAACAAAAGCAAAAATGAACTACTGGTCTAAGGAATGAACTAGTAGTTTATTCAAAAATGAACTATTGAGTTCATCAAGATTAAAAAAACAAAAACAAAACAACTTCTGCACGGCAAAGGAAACAATCAACAAAACTAAAAGGCAGCCTATAGAATAGGAGAAGATATCTGCAAATAATATATTGGATAAAGGGTTAGCATCCAAAATCTACAAAGAACTTATCAAACTCAACACCCAAAGAACAAATAACCCAGTTAAGGGACTGGCAGAAAATATGTATAGACATTTTTCCAAAGAAGACATCTAGATGGTAAGAGGCACATGAAAAGATGCTCAACATCACTCATCATCAGGGAAATACAAACCAAACCACAATGAGATACCATCTCACACCTGTCAGGATGGCTAAAATTAACAACACAAAAGACAACCAGTGTTGGCAAAGATGCAGAGAAAGGAGAACCCTTTTGCACTGCTGGTGGAAATGCAAACTGGTGCAGTAACTCTGGAAAATAGTATGGAGGTCCCTCAAAATGTTAAAAATAGAACTACCCTATGATCCAACAATTGCAATACTAGGTATTTAATGGAAGCATACAAACATAGTGATTTGAAGGGGCACATGCACCCTGATGTCTACAGCAGCATTATCAACAATAGCCAAACTATGGAGAGAGCCCAAATGTCCACTAACTGACAAATGGATAAAGAAGATGTGGTGTGCATGCATATATATATATATATATATATATATATATATATATATATATATATATATATATATATATAAATATATATAATGGAATATTGCTCAGCCATCAAAAAGAATGAAACCTTGCCATTTGCCACAACGTGGATGGAACTACAGTATACTATGCTAAGTGAAATAAGTCAGTCAGAAAAAGATAAATACATATGATTTCACTCATATGTGGAATTTAAGAAGGAAGCCAAATGAACAACATATGGGAATGGGGAAAAGAAAAAAAGGAGAGAGGGACACAAGCCATAAGAGACTCCTAATGACACAGAATAAATTGAGGGTTGATGGAGGGAAGTGGGTGGAGGATGGGCTAGATGGGTGATGGGTAGTAAAGAGGGCACTTGTTATGATGAACACTAGGCCTTTTATGTAATGAATCACTGGCTTCTACTCCAGAAACTAATGCATTAATTTTAACTACCTAAATTATATTTTATTTGCATTATATTTTAACTACCTAAAATTTAAGTTTGAGAAAAATCTTAATTTAATAAACAGTGATGAAATATACCACTGAATGACTTCAGATAATCCTTGTGTCATAAGATTTTAATGCACACAATATTTTTCAGAGCTTTTGGCTTGCTAGTGTGTGTGTGTGTGTGTGTGTGTGTGTGTTGCATGTGTGTTATATAATTTGGATTATTTAAGTGCACATGAAAATGTTGTAGATGCATACTGGGGCAACTTCCTGAACTCACAGTAATTTCCCCATTCTGTCCTAAACTCTCTTTTTCTGATTACCTGGGAACAGGCAGGAAATGCAAGCAGGGCTAATCACAATGCAACCACTTCCTGTTATGTCAGGCCACGGATATTAATTCAGGTCATGTTAGCAAGACTTTTTTCCCAAGATTTGGAAAAGGAAAGTTCTTACTTTTCTTTCTTGCAGATCTATAAGGATGTGAGAAAAGTGTTATCATATGCCATGGTTTCGGTTTTGTGAAGAAAGCAATGTGTGAGAAATCACATGATACCAACACGTAAACTGAGAGATTCCTGGTGCTCATCACAGTTTCCAGCTGGCAGTCACCTTAGCAATTCAGTTTTATTGGCCAATGAATCCTCTCTCATGCTTTAGAGAGTTTGAATAGGGTGTCTATCACTTGCAGTCAAAACTTGTCCTTAGATGTTGATACAAAAATATTGAAACATTTTTAGAAGAATAACTAACTGGAGTTTTAAGAATTCCTTTAATTTCATTTTAATGATGCATAATAAGAAAGTAGAATATATCACTACAGGTATCAGCTTATCTACCTGTGATACTCTTAAGTTGTACTGTCAGTTGATAATAACATCACCTATAACAAACAATTCTAGCAAAATTTTATCATCATAATTTTTATTTCTTTTGGCAATATTTAGATAAGGAAAATGATTCATATTTTCTTCCATTATTTTCCATGTTTATGTACTGAAAAGAAAAATGTTCACATGGGTTCAATATTCAACCAAAGTTGTTTGACTCAACATGAGTGTTAATTAGATAATAAAATCTTAGAGAAGTAATAGAAATCTTCATGGTCCACAAAAAAGGACTTTTTCTTAGATAAAATAGAGAGATGATGCAAAAGAAAATAGAAAAATGGAACACAATAGCAAAACTGAAGGCTGAGATCAAACATAAAATGAAAACATACCCTGGGAAATATGGTTAATCCTGGGTTTAATCCTATATCAGAAACTCAAAACATCATCATCAAGTAAAAATATTTTTTTCAGTTTTCATTTTTTTCTTCTCTAACGTAACCAGTATTTAATAAAATAAGTAGCGACTATTTCTTCCACGTCTTTATTATTTTCTTTCATAAAACAGTCATCTTCCTGTGAATAAATGGAAAGCAAATCAACCTAAAGATATCAATTGATTTTAAGGCACTATGCAAGGTTCTGCAAGCAGCACTGTAAAGACCAGGGATTTTAACACTCTCTGATGTTCGTTTTAAATGGTTTACACTATGACTAGTATGACTTAAACATTTTTTATCCTCTGATTGGAAGGATTTTGTTAAAAGAAATTGTAACAGATTAGGAAGAAGGAAATACAGAGAGCTGAGGGGAAAAAAGAAGACTCATATTCTCAGGATAGCCCACAATTTCCACTTCCAAATAGCTCCCATATATGAAACCCCTTAAATTATATTGTAACCCTTCCCCCTGGAGTCTTGACCTGCAGTTTGAGAAATACTGGCATTGATATATGAAATCCACACATAATGCAAAAAACTCATTTTACCACATAGTTTCACCTTCTGCCCCCATCAATCATATTACAAACTCTGTCAACAGGAAGCAAATTGCCTCCCATCCCATGGTCACTTTGCAGAGGAAGTGTTAATGACCAACGTAAATGCCAAAAGTCAATAGGAATAAAGATAGGGAGACAATACTCTAATTACCTTCAAATTGTAATATGAAACTTTATGGCAAAGTTTGTGTTGAAAGGAAAAAAATGGAAAAGCCTTCTGGATCTTGTTTTGTTATGTTTAAAGAAGATTTTCTCCAATATGAGTGTTTCTCTCTTACCTTCTCATTACTTTCTCACTCTGCAGTTCTTCATCCAGTCTTTACATCCAACCTTCTCCCTTTACTTCATCTGCTACCCTGACCAAGCTCAGCATGGTAAGGGATGCAAATAAACTGGGAAGAAAATATTGTAGGTATATAAAACTATATATTAAATTCTAAATTACTTGATCTGTCACTAGGCTAATGAATATTTATTGCATGCCTGCTACCTACCAGACAATATCATGCTTTTTGTTAACATGGTTAACAAAATAGTTCCCTTCCTTATGGAGTTCACTCTCAACGTTTACAAGTGAAGGAAAACTGTACCAGTATTTACTAACTACTGAGAAACTGTTATGAGCAAAATGTTGAAAGTAGATTTTCAAAATGCTAGGGAAATGTACAATTTGCTTATTTACATGTATTAGGAAACATTCATTGGCATAGCAATATTCCTACTGAGATGTGAAGGAGGACTACCATTTAGATAAGTTAAAGAGAAAGGGTAGATTCCAGGAAGATGGAATAGTATGTACAGAAGCAGTTAAACAGTAGAAAGCATCGTCTGCTCAAACAGAAAGCCAAAGTGGCTGGCATGAACTCAGCAAATAGTAGGTTTGTGCATATGAGACTGGAAAGGCAACTAAAGGTCAGATTGTTGGAATTTGGGGGGCATTTATTTAAAGGCCTGTTGGAAGCTGTTGGAAGATTTTAAGAGAGAAATGACATATTCAGATCTGTATTTTAAAAAGGGCATATACTGGAGAATGGACAAGAGGAGATGGGGTAAGTATGGCTATAATGACTGCAGTCTAGTTGAGGACACTGACAATAAATGCACAAAGAACTGAATGGATTCCAGGGTTATTTTGGTGGTGGAATAAATTGAATTGGGCAGAAGAGTCTAAAATTATGCTTATATTTTTGGATTAAGTATATAATAGATAGTAGAGAGTTTTCCTGAATTTCAGAAAACTAGAAAGCAAATTTCTTAGATAGGAATATATAAAGCTGACCTAAAACTAAACAGCTAGGTGAATATTAAGTATTTAATGATCAAGAATTTTAATTGCCCTTCTTACAGATTATAAGAATTCCGGGTAGATGATTCAGATGGCCCATTTCTCACTGAAACTTTTCCAATTTGGGGTGAACATCTAAGGCATCTAAAATAAAGCAGAATTATTTTCAATTCTGGGTGTGATCAGTAATTTATTTCTCATGAAGAAAAAAATGCCATGTTTAAAAGAAAGGCTGAACATGTGTACCTTACATCTTGCTAAGTTCACAATTATAAGAGGAATTTCTAGTTGTGGAAATAATATCAGGAAACAATAAGAGTGTTAAGCCATTTTTTCTCATCTATCCCTTTTGCTACTGACTCCGCCACTGTAATTTTCAGTTTTGGCTTAGAATTCTGTGTTCTCTACACAATAGGCTCTGACATTATGTCTCTTCCAGACACATAAACCCAAAAGCTGCCATCTGCTCACCCCAAAATGGTTTTGAATATCCTTTCTCTAAAATAAAGCCCAGGTTAATTACCTCAAAAGGTTTTTTCCATACTATACTACAACCACAGATCTGAATTCAATAATCCAAAAATCAACCACTTATTCAGGTTTAGTATAATACTTATCTTGAGCAAAGCGGTCTGCAAAGTGCTGAGCTGAATCAGACAAATCTCACAACGTTTGAAATCTTGCTGGATTGATAGCAGAGGACGCGTACAATTTTGGGAAGACTACACAAGTGTAAAATTATTAGCACCAAGTTTTAAATTAACTTACTGTTACTATTAAGCATTTCTAATATAGGCCTACACAAATCTTACTGGCTTGCACAGTTGTCTCTTCTATTAATAAAGGGGCAAACAATAAGATAAAATCTAAGAGATCTTAGCATTTTAATTTAGTAGTAATACTGAAAACTTACATTAGCTAATAAAATACAGAGCCTGATCTCAACATTTTTATGCATTCGAACACTTACAAGTTAATCAATCTAACACTTACACGTGGGTATGTCTTCACCACCATCACTTTCACTCCCTGCCAGCCTTGAAGGATTATTAGAGATAAGAGGCATTTTAAGATTAGTAACTGTAAAAAAAGAGATATGTTATTAACAATTCCCCTAAATGAGGACACCATTTTGTTCCGCCTAACCTTTGAAAGTTGTTTTCTAGTGACTATACAATTCTATTCAGATTTTGGGCGATATATACTAAGTCTTATATACTATATTTTACAAATTTATAAATATAAAATATTTGTCAACTAGGGGAATAAAAATGAGATAAAATCTTAGGATGAATTAATGGATCACATATACTTTATTGCTTCTGTGATATATTTCCTGGCCTGGTGTTTGCAATTAATTTGAATCATGTAAAATTTATAATACTAACATGGGCTTCTGGTTTCAGATGGCAAATCTGGCACAAATATTCACTTCTTCTTACTCATAAGTTCAGAAAATCTTGCAGATTTTATAAAAGCATAGAATGTCAGAACTAATAAAAGTAGAATTTTCTGGAAAAAAATTTTAAAAGCTATCCAGGAAAGGCACAGTTCAAGTATGATGTAAAGTGTTCAAATCAGAGTAAGAAGTCAGCAGGTGTAAGGAAGAAGAATGCAACAAATATTAAGAAACAGAATGATTAAATAAGATGCTGAAAATAATAAAGATACGAGGAGGAAGGGAAATACTTTATCTTTCAAAAAGAAAAGATAAAAGATAAGCAATTCTAGAGAAAATAAAGCTATATTAGAAAAGCATGAAAAATGTAGAAAATTAAAACATGATATGATTTTGAGAAGTCAACATATAGTGTATATTACATTTTTCTACATTTACTGGCTATAACTCAGTTATGGCAAGCTGCAGCTAGAAACTTGGATTAGTTGTTTTTTATTACTAAAAATACAGTTTGATGAGTACCTAAGTCATATCTTACACAGTTACTGTGAAATAGGTAACAGCTAAAACTCATTTTTTATTCCATCATTTTCAGATTTGATTTTTTGATTCCTTACTTTGCCAGATGATAGTGTTATCATTTTTTCCAACTCTTATCACTCTATCATCCAGTTTCTGCCACCAGTACATTATATTTTTATTGCAAAGTTGGTAATATTTACCTTATATTCAATAACAATTAAGCTTGCTGTCTTTTGAATATTAGTTATCATAAAGCTTATATTCCATAACAGTATTTATCTCATTATAACTATATAAATATTGTTCATTACAGAGACACATTGTGTTCTATTACTATATTTTTTTCAGTCTTATTTGCACCTCACAGGGGAGAATGTTTAATGGATTTTTTCTTATCTAACCCTTTAATTAGTCTGAACAACAAAGAGAATATACACACCAATAGATGATTGATAGATATAGATAGACAGACAAACTATCAGGAATTTCTGGGACTATAACAAAAGATTTAACATTCTGGCTATCAGAGTCTCAGGGGAAGAGAAGACTTTCTAGCTTCATGGAAGCTGGAAAAGTACTAAATCATGGCTAAATACTTCCCAAATATGACAAGGAACATAAACTTTCATATTCAAGAAGTTGAGTGAACCCTAAACAGGATAAGCCCAAAGAAATCTATGCCAAGACATACCATAATGAAAGCTTAAAAACTAACGACCAACCTTGGAAATAACTAAAGAAAAAGAATACTTTACCACAGAGAGCAGAAGGGAGTAGTGCAGTATTTTTCTAGTGCAACAACAACAACAAAACTCTGTCAACCTAGAGTCCTATACACAATAAAAAAGTCCTATACACTATAAAAATATCCTTCAACAATGAAGAAAAACTCAAGATATTATCAGATGAAGGAAAACTAAGGAAATGTGTTGCTAAGGAACACAGTAAGGAAAATTACGGTAAATAAAATAGACTTTCCTTCTCTTTAGTTTTTAAAATTACTGATAGTTGAAACAACTAACACTGTTCTAACACTGATATGGTTTTTAATATATGTAAAGGAAATATTTTTAAAACATTATAAATGGGGGAGAATAAAAAGAGATAAAGGGAGATGAGTTTTCTACATTTAACTTAAACTGCTAAAGAAATAACTCCAGTAGACTGTAAGACATATCACAGAATGGACAAAGATAGAAAAGATATAACACAAATATATAGATATGACATACACACACACACACACACACACACACACAATATAATAGAACAACCACCAAAGAGCCATACAGAAAAATACAGTCAAAGATAATATAGACCTCTGCAACCTGGTAGTCAACATGGTGCCCTTCCCACTTTTCCACTTCTTCATGCCTGGTTCCGCCTGCCCCTCTGACCAGCCATGGAAGCCAGCAGTATCAGGCCCTCACTGTGCTCAGACTCACCCAGCAGGTCTTTGATGTCAAGAACATGACAACTGTCTGTGACCCCAGTCATGGCCATTACCTCACCACAGCTGCTAACTTTCATGGTCAGATGAGGAAGTAGATGCTCAATGCACAAAGCAAGAATAGTAGTTATATCGTGGAATGGATCCCCAGCAATGTCAAGACAGCTGTCTGTGACATCCCACCCTGTGGCCTCAAGATGGCAGTCACCTTCACTGCAAACAGCACGGCCACACAGGAGCTCTTCAGGCACATCTCAGAGCAGTTTAGGGCCACATTCTGGCACCAGTACACAGGTGAGAGCATGGATGAGATGGAATTCACTGAAGCTGAGCGCAACATGAACAACCTTCTCTTTGAGTACCAGCAGTACCAGGATGCCACTGCAGAGGAAGAGAAAAAATAAGGCAGAGACCATCACCTCAGGCTTCTCAGTTCCCTCAGCAGTCTTCCTCAACTGCCCCCCAGAATTTGCATTTTCTGCCTCTACCTTGTTTTATTTTGTTTCCTTTTTTGGAGTGTGTGGTCCTAGACTAGTGTTTGGCACATAAAAGAAGCTCAATATTTTGTTGTTTTTTTCAAGGTCCCCCTCCCACTCTTGGGAAACCTACATTTCTGCCAATCTAGGTAACCCTGTATTTCCTTTTGGTGTCCACTTTTCCCATCCTAACAACTGGTATTTTCCTTTGATTTTTAAAGATAATTCTCCAAGAAGCTGGGTCTCATCAGATCCATTTAGAACCATGTGCTGAAAACTCGGAAAGATGGCCACCATCCTAAGCCCATATGTTAACTCAGTGAAAAGGAAACCAAACTACCTCACAGCAGGTAGAGGTACATAGGAGGAAGAGGAAGCATTTTCTATTTTAGAGCAGTTTTAGAGAGGGATACAGGCTATTGAAATCCTAATTTCTGGGACATCTGGGTGAGCCTCTTCCTCTGGCTCAGGTCATGATCTCAGGGTCCTGAGATCGAGCCCCGCATCAGGCTCTCTGCTGAGCAGGGAGCCTGCTCCACCCCCCGCCCCCGCCTCCCCGCTTGCTGCTCTGCCTACTTGTGATCTTTCTCTCTAATTAATAAATAAAATCTTAAAAAAAAAAAAAAAAAGAAAGAAAGAAATCCTCATTTCCAGGTATCTACCTGCTCCTCTCTCAGCTTCAGGAAAGCTGTTAACAGTAGTATCTCCATTTTCAGTTCCTTCCAAGCTCTGTCCTGAGCTGTTTCCTTTGCAGTGGTGTGCCACACCCTGTTGAGTGGATTCCTTCCCTCTCCTACCTAACCTTCTTCACATGTTGAATTCCTTCCTTCTCCCCTGGTCAGAGAAGGGGGCCAAGAAAGGGAAGAGGGACTAATCTGGGTCCCTAATGCCTCCAGAAAGGCCCTCTTTATCCCTATCTTTTCTTAACAAAAAACCAGCCCTGCTGTGTACATATAGAAAGGTGTGTATTACCAAGTAAATACTTGGGCCATTCCACCAGAGAGGGGACAAGGAGACCCTCTGTCTTTTGGCAACATCTCATCTCTTCCTTTTACTATTCCCTTCCTAGCCTCTCCCCATCCCCATCCTCTCTCTTGGTTTTATCCTGTCTTACACTTCAAATTTCTATTTTGGGTTGAACTTGTTTTTTTTCCATATTGAAAAGATAACATTGCCCCAAGAGCCAAAAACAAATGAAAACTGGAAAAAAAAATACATAAATTCAAATGGTAATCTAAAAATGCAAAAAAAAAAAAATCAAGATTTGATGGACACAGCTAAAACAGTGCTGAGAGAAAAATTTCTAGCATTAAATAAGTATGTGTGTGTAGACACACACACACACACACACACACACACACATATATATATATATATATATATTTAAAGATTTTATTTATTTATTTATTTATTTGACAGAGAGGCAGGCAGGGAGAGGGGGAAACAGGCTCCCTGCTGAGCAGAGAGCCCGATGCAGGGCTTGATCCCGGGACATGAGATCATGACCTAAGCTGAGGGCAGAGGCTTAACCCAATGAGCCACTCAGGCTCCCCTACATATGTATTTTTTTTAAGAGCTAAGTGAATTAAAAAACTTAAGGGTTAAACTTTAAAATATTTTGAAACATTTGTTATATGTATAAGTATATACATAATGCATATATATATATACAAATACATACATAAAACTAAGACATATTTCAAAATATTTTAATGTATAATCCTTAAGATTTTTAATCTACTAACTTTCTAAATGACACATTTTAGGTAAAAATAATCTCCATTTTTGATTGGTTGGGAAAACTAAACCTACAGTTAACAAAGGTTGAGTGTGTGGTATTAATTGATGTCCTGGATCCTGTTGCCTTGTGAATGTTTAAAATGTCCTAGGTCTTTTTTTTTTAAGATTTTATTTATTTATTTGACAGATAGAAATCACAAGTAGGCAGAGAGGCAGGCAGAGAGAGAGAGGAGGAAGCAGGCTCCCTGCCGAGCAGAAAGCCGGATGTGGGGCTTGATCCCAGGACCTTGGGATCATGACCTGAGCCGAAGGCAGAGGCTTTAACCCACTGAGCCAACCAGGCACCCCTGTCCTAGGTCTTTTCATGACATTGCAATAATGGACATATATTGTAAACTGGGATTTGATGCATGAAAAGGATCTGTCTACTAAAAACAACTAAACTAAACCTCTTTTTCTACATTCTTTTTGTCATCATCTCATTTCTACCATCATTATAGTCATTGATGTCTATGAATTCCACCAAGAACATTAATTCAACAGTTTGGACACAGAAGCTACTAAGACCACGGAGTTCAAATGAGTGTGCAATTGACAAGAGCAGCAGGAACACAAGGACCTTCTCAGGACCATCAAGCAAGCCCAATCACAGCTTACTGTAGAAGGCAATGAATGAAACTCCAATGCCATGTTGACTGTGTGTCCTGGGATAGAAATTTGATCCTGGAACAGAAAAGGGACATTCTTGGAAAAAAACGGAAGAATCTGAACAAAGTCTATTGTTTTTCTTTTAATAGTAAAATATCAATGCTAATTGCTTATTTTAACAAATGTGCCTTGGTTATGTAGGATGTTGACATAAAGTGAAAATGGATGAAGGGTATGCAGGAACTCTCTGCACTTTCTTTGTAACTCTTTTACAAACCTACAAATATTTCATAATGCAAAGATTTATTAATAAAAAATTAGCATTGAAATCTTGTGTACAAAGACTTGACAGGGCTTTGAAGCATAAAGTTTAATTCTAGCAAAAACTCAAAAACATTGATCAAGAGCAATACAGAATTAAAAGAGATATGCCAGAACAGACTGGAAAAACTTTTTCAATCATATTGCTTAAAGATCACCACTTCTTTGTAAGCAGTAATTCTAGAATGAAATCAGAACACATCACATATTTTAAATAATTTCACGTAGATAATAGTGTGCCCTAATTTAGTGTCAGACGAGTTATACTTTGGAGTTACCAGTGCTTGCTGTATGCATTAGAAATGGCATAAAGAACCTTCAAAGTTTCCATAAAAAAGACATTTATATGCAAATATGAAGGTTAGGGAAAACACTGTAGAATACTTTGACTAAATAAAGACTGTCTTTGGACTCTGAAGTGAAGTATAAAAAGCAAAACGCCTTTGTGAGGGGGTTTGGATTCTTGAGTTTCACCTGCAATATAAATTTAATTTTCCTCCACACTGAAGATTTAAAGTCCCATAAAGGTAAAAATCTCTTCAGGCCACTTTAGTTTTTCCTTTAGACAGATTATAATTCCTTTCAGGAAAAACAATCAGAAGAAGATTAAAAATTTCCAAAAAAATTCAGAAAGCTAGCTGTGGTTCTTTGCACTGATATTTTCCTACAAAATACAAAAAATGGGAGTGCTGGTCACTGTCCAGCCACTGTTATTAAACCTGTTATTGCTTCTCTGTTTTTAGTACATTGTGAGAAAGTACACAGAATTTGATTCAAAAGTTAGAAAACATGAGAGTATGGCTAAGTGGTATTTAGTGTCATTCTGCTCCTCCAAGGGATCAGAAGGTGAGAAGATTCATATCAACCTGCAACATCCTGTCCCAAATACAGCGTGAATCTGTGGAGGGTTGTTCTGTGTTTTTTGAGGGACCAGCTCTCAAGTGCATAGTTCTAAAAATTGAGTTAACTATTTTTTTTCCTTTTTAAGATTCTGGAACAGTATTGGAAGTAAAAATAACAAGAAAAAGATGACTACAATTTAAAAAAAAAACATAACTAAGCCTTCAATCCCATTTTCTTCATAGAACACATAATAAAATGTAAAAAGAAATTCCAGAGTAAACGCCATAAATAATAGAACTAATTAAATTGGGCAGATATCATACAAACTGAAATAACAGATTTAGAGATGATAATTTTTCTCCCTTAATTATAGCAGACTCTTCTGCATAAAGAATGAGTAAAATATCTCAACTATAATGAGCTATCACCTCATTGAGCCCAGTGAATTTGAATTTGCAATATAAAATAAATGCTGGTGTTTCTAAACTTCACTATTCTTCAGATAATTCACAATTAAAAGACATTCAAGGGGTCACTTGGGTAGCTCAGCCAGTTAAACATCTGCCTTTAGCTCAGGTCATGATCCCAGGGGCCTGAAATTGACCCCAGATGTCAGGCTCCTTGCTCAGTAGGGAGTCTGCTTCTCCCTCTCCCTATGACCCTCCCCCTGCTCATGCTCTCTCTCTCAAATAAATAAATAAAATCTTAAAAGAAAAGACATTAAAATTAAAATATTTGAGGGTAATTCATTATCTCATGCTACTGTATTAAGGTAATTTGTAAATTACTAGTCTAAATTATTAGTCAATTTCATTCAGACACAAATCTAAGCAAACTTTCTCATTATCAACTCATAATTTTGTGTCAAAATGCAAAATAACAAAGTGATTCAAAACTGTAGAAGCAATGTCACGAGATAAATGGATACCACCAAAAAAAAAAAAAAAAAAAAGAGAGAGAGAGTTTTTACAAGTTTAAGAGGCTGATATACTCTTCTTTCATTAGGATATGACCACTTACATGGTCAGAAATCTTTACATGTTTTAGCTCAAAATACATGCTTTAGGGGTGCCTGAGTGGTTCAGTGGGTTAAAGCCTCTGCTTTCAGCTCAGGTCATGATCCCAGGGTCCTGGGATCTAACCCCATATCAGGCTCTCTGCTCAGCAGGGAGCCTGCTCCCCGCCCCCTTCCCTACCTCTGCCTACTTGTGATCTCTGTCGGATAAATTAATAAAATCTTTTAAAAAATACATGCTTTAATCTCCATTTTATGGCTAGAATGTAGAAGGAAAGTTTGCTACTTTTTAAAATAATGCCTCTTTTTCTACTTCCTTTGTCAAGACAAACCATATTAGATTTAAAATAATAATTATTAGGCAAAACGGTGACCAAAAAAGCATGATGATAATTACATATGGCTGATATGTAATGCTTGGTCATAACTAACAATTAGAGGGCCCTTGAATTCAGACCATCTGGTTTCTAATCCCAGATCTGACAAATTGTGGTATGACCTGGGGCAAGTCACTTTAACTTTCTGTGCCTCCTTTTCCTCATCTGTATTTTGCAGACACTAATAGTACCTACCTCACAACGTTGTCACGACAGTTAAATTAGAAATAAAAACCGCTACTTAAGTGTTAGCTAGTAGTAGGAGCAGCAGCAGCAGCAGCTGCATATCTTGACAATTGTTCAAAGTCTTTCTGTATAGACAACCCTAATCAAGGCAGAATGTACTAAGAAGTTCACCTTACAAATGAAATGCATACATAATAACAACTCACTGAATTCCTAATAGCTTTCAGAGTTATAAACATGAATAATTTTATTTTATTTTTTTGAAATATTTTTATTTATTTATTTGACAGACAGAGATCACAAGCAGGCAGAGAGAGAGGAAGAAGCTGAGCAGAGAGCCTGAGGCGGAACTCGATCTCAGGACCCTGGGATCATGACCTGAGCCAAAGGCAGAGGCTTTAACCCACTGAGCCACCCAGGTACCCCTAAACATTAATAATTTGTCTCTAAACAGTATTATATAAATATAAAAAGAACATAAACTTAGAGAATGGGAATTACCTTTTTAACTTTATAATTACCTTTTTAAACTCCTGCCTATAGATAAAATCACATGTAAACTATCCTAACCATAGGTGATTTATTTAATATGTATTTAAATATAAATTAATGTCTAGTATTGCTCATAATTATAGATCTTCATTTTATTGTTAGAGTTTTGTGATACATATTTTTCGCTTGTTGTTTATAGCATCTTTTTTCTAAATTATTGTTGGGTTAATACTATTAAATTCTCTTTAAATCTATATTCTGCCATGTTGAATCATATAAAAGGAAAGAAAAAGAAATGTATTTTGATAATGTATAGGACTCTAGAACAAGTTCAATTAAAAATAGGTTAAATAATGTGGTTAGTCTGCATGAAGCAGTAAACATGAGGACATCAATTTCAACAGCAAGCCGTACTCAGTATTTCGGCACAAATGTTTTATCATATGATTTTAAATCATATGTTTTTATCATACGATTTATCATGTGTTTTAAATCATGTGATTTTAAATGTGTGACTTTATACATAAGTTATGGGTTGAACTGTGTACCCATAAAAAGTTATGTTGAAATCCTAACCCTCCATACTTCCAAATGTAAGCTTATTTAGAAATAAAGTCTTTACAAGGTAAACAAGTTTAAATAAGGTCATTACGCTCAGCTTCAATCTAATTTGACTGGTGTCCTTGTAAAAAGGGAAAATTTGGACACAAAGACACAAATAAAGGGAAGAGGATGCAAAGAAACCCAGGGATAATGTCACACGAAGACCAAAGACTGGAGTGATGCATCTACTTCAAGCCAGGACAGCATAGGCTACAAGAAGAAAGGCAGGGGAAGCTCCTTTCCTCATACCTTCAGAAGAAAGCATTGGCCTTGCCAACACCTTGACTTCAGACTTCTGGCCTCCGGAGCTGGAAGACAAGAAACTGCACGTTGCTTTAAGCCATCCAGAGTACGGTACTTTGCTATATAGCACTCCTAGGGAGACATGACATTTTACTAAAGGTAAAAGGGTATTTTTTCTGGTGTTTCATTAGCTGTCTTCCATAATCTTAATTTGAGTACTTTCAAACTGAAACTGGTCTATAAGGATATCATACGCCTTAGAAATAATCCTGAATCAGAATGTGTTACAGCACAGGCATAAGTCAGAGTTGTTCATCAGTAGATGTAATTGTATTCTCATACAGTCTATAAAATGTGTATTTTATTTATGCTGGAAAAATGGATTAGAGTTTTCTATGAAAAAAAGCTAGTGTAAATTTTGGGTTCTTTTTTTTTAAACTCGAATAATTTGTTTTATCTAAGACTGTTCTTAGTGAGAGGGAAAAAATGTGTTCTTGTCCACCTTTATTTGAATATTAAGTAGAAACATCTTAATGCTAATATTGGGTCAAGAATAACAATACTTAGGTAAAAGAGATATATTAAACCACATCCTACATATAATCTGAACCACAGAAATGAATGCATTATATAGTATGTATTAGTTATAACCGTTCAGCAGGAGCCAAATGCAAAATAAAAAATTTTTAAAAAGGAATCAACTAAAATTTCTACTATAAAACATTCCACTATAATTGAGAAACATTTTGTATCATCTTTTTTTGATGCTGAAAAAGTAAATTAATTCTTCAAGCCACAATGCCTTTGTTCCTCTTATAAAGAATATAACCTATTTCTATAATAATTGTGAGAATGATGAAAATGTTTATTTCTTTCTCTCCTACTCAAAAATACTTCTTTCTTCTTGGATTTCCTTCTTCTTCAGATTCAAAATTACAGATTTTTCTCTCCTTCCTGTGCACTAACTCAGTTTTTAACTCCTCAGATATTTTAGTCTTTAATGAAAAAAACTAATGTTTACAAAAAATTATGTCTATCATGCAATGTTAAAGCAGTTGTGGCGACAAAGTCACTGGCTGACAACTCCCAAGGAAGGAGGAAGTATATGATCTGGATGGAGGACAAGAGAAAACAAACCAAGAAGAATGACAAACTCAGGCAAACATAAAGAGTTGCAATCAATGATCAGAAGTGGATTTGAGGGGCGCCTGGGTGGCTCAGTGGGTTGAGCCTCTGCCTTCGCCTAGAGTCGTGATCCCAGGGTCCTGGGATGGAGCCCCACATCCCCTCATTGGGCTCTCTGCTCAGCGGGGGGCCTGCTACCCCCCCCCCCCTTCTGCCTGCCTCTCTGCCTACTTGTGATCTCTGTCTGTCAAATAAATAAATAAAATCTTTAAAAAACAAACAAACAAACAAACAAACAACAAAAGAAGTAGATTTGATCCAGGCAAGCTGGACACAAAGGGAAGCATTGCACAGGATGTGGGTTAAGTGTACAGACTATGGAGTCATACCACATTCATTGACTATATCTCTTAGTGGCCATGTGAGCTACAGCCATAGTTTCCTTATCAACTAAAAAGAAGTAATACTATCTATCTCATTAGTTTATTGTAGGGATAGAGTGAGATGACCTTAGCTCTTAGCTCTTAGCACAGCGTTTGTGTGGCACGTTCTAAATATCGATAATGGCCACTAACCCTGTTAAGGCAAATAAGAAGTGACCCATTAGAGGCACCTGGGTGGCTCAGTCAGTTAAACGTCTGCTTTCTGCTTAGGTAAGGATCCCAGGGTCCTGGGATTGAGTACTACATTGGACTCCCTGCCCTACAGGGGGTCAGCTTCTCCCTCTCCCTCTGCCTGCTGTTTTCCCTGCTTATGCTATCAAATAAATAAAATCTTTAAAAAAACAAAGAAACTGACCCATTAAGTATCAAAACTGGCCCAAGAATTATTTTCTGCATCCTTTCTTTTAATCTAGCTGACTATAATATTTTGTGTGTCTACTGGAATAAAGTATCTATCATTTCCATATCAACATTGATTATATTTTCATCTAGACCTAAGGCCTTAAGATATCAATACCTTGATAACTCAAATTTATGTCTCCAGGCCTCGTGTTTCTTCTGGAATGTATATTCAATTTCCGACCCAGTTTATTTACTTTGGTATCTATAGATGTTTTAAGTGGTCCCTATGATCCTGATCTCCTGGCTTTCATTCTCTTGTAGAGTCCCCTCCCCTTGAATATGAGTAGGATCTGTGACTTGAATATGACAAAGATATTAGGATATCACTGTTGTAATCATGTTACATTATATAAGTCTCCATCCTCCTAGCTGACTTGCTCTAGAGTCTTGCTTTCCCTGCTGATTTTAAAAAAGCAAGAATCCATAAATCCTAAGGCTGTGAGGAAAGGAAGTTTGCCAACAACCTGAATGAGCCTGGAAGCAGAGCCTTCTCCAGGATCATGTCACGATGAGAAACCCAGCTAGCTGACAGGTTGTTTGCAGGCTTGCAGAGAACCCAGCTAAACCATGTCCAGACTCCAACCCCACAAAAACTGTGAAATAATAAATTTGTATTGTTTTAAGTCACTAAATTTGTGGTGATTTTTTTATGCAGCATAGAAAATAAATACAGGGATTTAACAAGCACCTTCTCACAAATTAAGCCTGTCCAAAATAGAGCATCCATCCCCCTAACATTCAAATCTGCCTCCCTTTTAGTGTTTCCTATTGAAGTTAATGGTCCCACCATTTACCCAGCTGATTAGTTAAAACATCTTGGAACTATTCTTGATGCCTTTGTGCCTCTCAAACTGAAAAATCCTATCAGCTATGTCCAGAAAAGTTACACTTTTTATAATCACTTGGTTCTAATCATTTGCCTGGGCTACTGCAATAGCTTATTTTCTTCAATTCTTGACCCTCTAGAGTCTATTTCCATACAACATCCTTTAACGGGTAAATCATTCCTCAATTCCCTGCTCTCAAGTCTTCCAAACATTCCCATGAGACTTGGAACAAAATCCCAATCTTTTATATGGCTTGGGGCCCAAATGATTTGGCCCATGAGGAACCTTTTTTTAAAATCATATCCTACTCTTCCTTCCTTATTAGTTTTTCTGCAACCATACCAATCTTCTGGCCAGTTATTGAACACTCCAAGCAAATTCTCTACTAGAGTTCTTCAATTTGGTCTGCCTTAAATAATTTTCCCTTAAATACTCTCACAATTGGGATTACTTCTTTCCCAAACTTCTACTCACATATTATGTCTTCATACAGGCCTTTTATGAATGACTCATCTAAGAGAGAAAAACTGCATGACACCTATTTCACTTGCCTTATGTTTTATTTTTTTTATAGTACTTATTAAAACTATCATTATTATTGGGGCACCTGGGTGGCTCAGTGGGTTAAAGCCTCTGTCTTCCGATCAGGTCATGATCCCAGGGTCCTGGGATTGAGCCCCGCATTGGGCTCTCTGCTCAGCAGGAAGCCTGCTTCCCTTCCTCTCTCTGCCTGCCTCTGTGCCTACCTGTGATCTCTGTCAAATAAATAAAAATCTTTAAAAATTTAAAAAAAAAACTTATCATTATTATTGAGATAAGGAAGCTGAAGGGACCCCAGGAAGGACTGCTTTTTTGCTGCCTATATTCTTGCTAGGACCAGTACCCCTGCCTTACACGTGTCTCACAGCAGAGAAAATGTATGTCCTCCTTGTATGCATCAAGGTGTTAGTAATTTCTTTGGAGACTTCCAGCACAATAGATAACATCTAAGGCATGACCAAGTGAAGCCATGCTGTATGTATTCCAGACCACTGCACTAGATATCTCAACACCAATACCCTGTGGCTGTAAGAAATAAGTGACTTTACAGAGGACCTTGGACCCTTGTTTTTGTTCTGACCAGTTCTTACATGCATGAGAGGACCTGTACACCAAAACAGAATCCTCATTGAAAACCCTAGACCCCCAAAAAGAGATAAAACTCTCTCTCCTTTCCTTTCTAAGTCTCCCAGATGCTCTGTCTGTATCTACACTATATATTTTCAATAAAATCTGCTCTCACTTCTTCTCAGCTTGCATTTGATTTCTATCATTCATGAAGCCAAGGATCCTCTTGGCTGGTCTTGTGGAACACCCTCTTTGGGTCCTCAGACCAGGCCTGCCTACATCATTATCATCTGTTTATCCATTTCTATTCTGTCTTCTCAGTAGAATATAAGTTACATAATGCTAGTAATGTCTGGTTTTGTTCATTTCCATAAGCTGGAACACTACATGGTAAAAAGTAAGTAGTTGACCAATTTTGCATAAAATTGCTGTTGAAATCATTTTGGAATCCTTCCAGGAAAAAATATTCTGCCATAGTGCTTTAAGAAGTTCAAAATATCTCATAGAAAAGTGCAAGAGTACATTTCAAACTTTCACTGGAAATTTAATGCTAACTAACCACAAAACTATATTCTGTCTTCATCTTTTTGTATTGTCTTAAGAAATTATTTAAGGGAATTATCCTCATGAAGTCATGAGTATCTCTACTATAGCTCTTGATTTCTCTCTCAACTCTATCTCAACAATCATTTTTTACTAACCAAGCTACATCTCAACAATCATTTTTTACTCTCCAATGTATATTTAATGCAAATAAATAGAAAATAGTGCAGCAGAAAAGTAAATAGCTTGTTCTCCAAGAATGCTAATAGTGAGTATAAAAGTCAGGTTTGTAGTGTTATCCGACAGAGGCCAGAGACTGTGTCCATGGGAGATCTGCTTGTGGTGACACTATCCATCATACTGTCACTGTTTGACAGTCACAGACAAGAAGAAATACCTAGGAATTACAAATGAATTTTCTCACTAACAATTTATAGCAATTTGCAGGACATTGTAATTGGCACATTTTCTTCATATATGTTCCATATGTTACAATAAAAAAAGGAAGCTGCTTTTTGTAGGTTATTTTATTCAAGAAGATTTTTTGCCAACAGAGTAGTGTAATGTGTTAATGAATTTAGTCAAATTCTCCCCTCTCTTGTCTGATACAGTGCCTTTCTGCTTGAGGAATGGGTAGCTTAGATGATTTATAACAGAATCCACAACCTTTCACCTGCAAGTCACCAGTTTGAACCCAACCTAGTCCAGCAATGAGAGACATTTGTTTCCGCAGGCAGCTCAGAGGCTTGCATGAAATGAATGGGAAGTCTCTATTTGCTTACTGGACCTGAAATGATAGTTACTTGAATTAGAAATATATTACGCTGTGAGTAAAGACCTACATTATCATTATAGTAATATTCTTTTTCAAGGCCCTGAAGTTAATATATGATACTGGCTGGTATTCAGTTTCAGACTAGAATTTTACTGAGGCAAATTTACCTTCAGTATTTTCAATGTTCTCAATATTAAAGAAGTACTATTTTAATTTTTTTAATAATTAAAACTTACAGGTGATACAGTAAGAGAGAGCAGAACTGGCTACCCCAAAATATGTCTCTTTGGCATAAGGATTATTCGAAGCTAATTATTATTTTTTTAAACCACAAAGGAAAAGCTCTGTAAGCCTAGAAGTTATCTTTTTGTAAGAGACATTTTTACATTTATAAGGGAAGTCTCCAGTGTTAGGGTTTCTGCCTCTCTGTACCAGGAAGAGAAGGAAGACTCTAAATCCCTAGAAATTCTTATCAATTGAGAAGACAACAACCACAGCTGCAGAACATAATGCTTGTTTATTGTTCTTTGCCTGGTAACCTCCCATAACTGACTCTCCCTTCCTCCCAACATTCCCCCCCCCCTTTTTTTTGGGTCTTTAGCTGAAGATATTATTTAAGGTAGTGGCTTGGGCCATTTTAGAAAGTTACTTAGTTCCCCTGAGTCTCTCCCATATATACAATAGGTATACATGCTATTAAAATTGTTTTTCTCCTGTTAATCTATCAGTTATTACAGGGGTTGGGAGTTGGGGATGTCTCAGCCAAGAACCTACACGGGTAAGGGAAAATTATTTTTTCCTCCCTTATAGAGACAAACCAACTATGTGTATAATAATTAAGGTTTTGCCTCAAATTTATATTTAGTTCTCAGAAGTTAGGGTGTCACCTTTTGTAGAGCTTAAATAGCTTTTATAATATTTTTTAAAAAGATATATTTATTTATTTTAGAAAGGGATAGCAGGAAGAGGGGCAGAGGGAGAAGGAGAGAGAGAATCCTCAAGCAGACTCCCTGTTGAGCTTGGAGCCTGACTTGTGGCTCCATCCTGGCAACCCTGAGATCATGACCTGAGCCAAAATCCAAAGTCAGCTGCTTAACAGACTGAGCCACCCAGACACCCCCAGGTTTTATAATACTTTAAATTCATTCATTCATTAAGTAATTGAAAAGTAAATTCATAAAAGGATGTTTTCTGAAGACATTTCAAAATAAGGGGAACAATATCTTTCTCTATTAGACTAACATGTGATCCAATGGGTGACTTAGACAGAAGTCAGTCAGGTTAATTGGGACCTTTTCCTTTTACCTTATTTTTAAAAAGATTTTATTTATTTGACAGAGAGAGATACAGCGAGAGAGGGAATGCAAGCAGGGGGAGTAGGAGAGCGAGAAGCAGGCTTCCTGCAGAGCAGGGAGCTGGATGTGTGGCTTGATCCCAGGACTCTGGGATCATGACCTGAGCCAAAGGCAGATGCTTAACGACTGAGCCACCTAGGCACCCCGGAATCTTTTTCCTAGAAGCTTTCAAAGTATATGTAATGGGAAAAAAGTTATTTTCACGATAACTTTTAAAATATATGTTATTTGTAGGAGCCTCCATAGAGTCTCTATGCTCACTCTAGTGGTTAAGGTTGTCATTAGAACTATTTAAAAATATTCCATCTGTCCCTCCTGGCACACAATAGGGTATTACACTTCCTTGGCCCTACCAAAACTATGTGTGGACATATGACTTGCTTTTTCTAACATATGAGTGGAGATAATATGTGTCACCTTTCTTGCTGTTGCCATGATCATGGAAACATAAATCCACCTGATGCAGACCTCCTACCAACTTGCACTGCATATGTCCCATGTTCAAGAAATTTAATTTTAAAATATCAAGCACTTGAGATGCAGGGGCTATTCATTACCAGGGAATAACACAGCCTATCTGGACACAGAACACTGATATCATATTTTGTTTCTAAGAACACAAAGGTAGAGAAGCCCAATGCCTGAAAATATATGTGTTAGAAATGGTTAGGGCAAAGCAAAAAATGGGAGAATCAGAGGGAGATCTATGCACAGAGAATTATATAAATTATTGCGGGGAGAAAAAAAATAAAGAGATTTTCATTGTCTGGCAAATGAGAAAAGAAGACATGAGAATTGATTCCTCTGGAGATTTTTAGAGAGGTAAAAATATTATGTGGTTTAATATAGTATATGTCCTGTGCCCCCTTAAAGCCTTCTCTTTTGTAGGGGCCAAGGGTACCCACCCCAAGAAGGGCCACTTTGGCATAAACATTATTGTGACTCAAAAGCAATCCAAAGCCAGCATTTTCAGAAAAAGCTCAACTGCTTGCTTTATTAGGGAAAGAGCTATTAACAGAGATGCCTCTTAGTACCTGAGAAACTTATCTGTGTAACAGATCTTCTTTGTTTTTCAAACATCTCCTTTCACTTTCCTGCTAATGGTCTTTCACCTGTTTGATCTTCAGGCCCCTATCCTTCTCCTTAGCTCATATATACATCATGTTGCCTGTCTTTGGAATTTCCATTTCTTGGTGGATTCCCCCATACAGATGCTATTAAATTTGATTTTCTCCTGCTAATCTGTCTCATGTCAATTTGATTCTAAGTCCAGGTAGGACCTTGAAAACTAGAGGAAATTCTTTCTCCCCAGCACCTCTAATGGGTCTTTAGTAAAATCTGTTTTTCTCACTACTCCGTGAGTGTATTCACTTTCAGGGACTGGAAAAAAAATTTTTTTCAAGGATACCACTAGAAGAAACCAAAAGCTACCAATGAGAGGCAACATAATTTCTTTCCTAGAAGATAAGCCAAAGTTATATTTATGTGGCTAGAAAATCTACAGGCTTTATTGTGATTGATATTTAGGTATTGATTCAACCAATGACTGTGAGTATGTGTATTACAACTATAGGAGCAGGAAAAATGTGTGTGATGGGAAGGGAGGAGCCAAAGAGAAAAAATAAAACCTCAACTAAGGAGGAATTCAATAGATATCTGCAATTGAAAATCAGAAATATTACTATGTACTTATTTAGAAACATGGACTAAAGCACTAGAAAAAAGCAATGAAATGACTTAAAGTGTTTGTCTCTGGGTAATGGGATTTGGGAGTAAGAAGCATGGAGAAGTGTACAGAAGAATCAGTCCTTCAAAAAAAGATACAACTATTATTTAACAAAAATTAAATTGTATAAATAAAATTAAAGAAACAAAAGCTTACACTTTCTCATTTTTAATCATCTAACTTTGTTCTGATGACTTTGTTTAATGTTTAATATTATTGTAATTATCAAAGAAAAATAAGTGCTCATTTTTTAAACCTTAGAAATTACAGAAAATTATCATTCTAACTTGGCTACACTTCCCTAGCCAGTGTCTGGAGTTGTTCCTCACACAGGAAATGATGATCTCAAATGAATTAAAGAACCACTTACCTAAAGATCATTGTTCTGCTCGAACCCTGAGACTTTCTTCCACCTCAGTGTCCACAGGACACAAAGTGCCAGCTAAATAACTAATTATAAATGGAAATTTCCAATTGACAAATGTAAGAAGAGTCGATGCAGATTATCAGACCACAGAGCAATGCATGTTATTCAGAAAAGACTTGAAATGATCAAGAAAATCATTACCTGTGATGATTTACACAACTGTATTCTTGTGACAAGCAAGAATGGGCCATTAATCTATTCCATTGAAGGCTTTTTGATCAACCAACCTAGTAAAGAAAATAATCACAAAAGGAAATGGAGGGTGGTAGACTTAACTTTCTTCTTTTTTTCCCCCTTGCTTCATTTCTCCCTCCCTCTCTACTTCTCTCTCCCCCTCCCTCCCTTCTTCCCACCCTACCCTACCCCCATCCTTTCTTCCTTCCTTTTCTGCAAGGAGCAAGTGAAGGAAAAGTAACTCATAGTAAGTAAAAAGGGTTTCTCCTCAGGAAGCAGAGTTGTTTCAGGTTCAGGATTCAGCATAGAATCAATCTTAGCTGAAGAGCAGGGGGAGGGAAACAGGATTTACCAGGCACTTTTTCCGATGTCTGTGACCTCCAGGGCTTACCATTCTTGTTGATGTTGTTTTTTGACTTGTAGTTTTCTAATGTTTCCCACTAAATCGATTATTGCCTTTAGAAGTAATTTCATGGCTTTTAGAGTACTATAGCTTTATCTTTCTAACCTTCATGCTGCTGTGAAAGATTGGTCTCATTTCTTGTTAATTCTGATTCTTCTTTGAGGTTATGCTTTCCTTCTCCAAGGGAATCATCAGGTATCGTTTTATTAGTCGTACACATCATGCCACCTCTGGGGAATTTGTATGGCTAATTCATCTTTCCTGACAACTGCCTAAATAAATGGTAGCCAGAGCATTTGTTTTATTTCTGTGAACTTATTTTATTGCTTGCCACCTTTCACAGCATTGAGCAAGCAGTCATAAAGACCAAATAGACAAGGATTTTCTTTTTCCAATATTATATTTAATGGCCAGTTTTAAATCATTTTTGTTGCAAAACTTTTTAAAGATTAGTTTAACCCTACATTTTTTTTAATCTGATATATTCATTTCTTCTTGTTTGGCAACAAAGGGTAATGGAAGAAACAACTCACTAGTATTAGAGTCTGCATTCTGGTCCCAGCCCTATACATGACCTCACACAATTTACTTAAGTCCTCCAAGCCTCGGTTTTATAATCTATAAAATATAAGAACCGACCTCTGAAGTTGGCCTAAGTTTTAAGATTGTGTTTCCAGTAAGAAAAGATATCGCCCAATTGTCAAATGTTTAAATACCAAAAAGTTCACCCAAGAGTAGATATTACCTTCCATTTATTAAAATAATGTCTAAATGTCTCAGGTTTTTTGTTTTTTGTTTTTTTTAAGATTTTATTTATTTATTTGACAGAGATCACAAGTAGGCAGAGAGGCAGGCAGAGAGAGGGGAAAACAGGCTCCCCGCTGAGCAGAGAGCCCCAATGCAATCTCAGGACCCTGAGATCATGACCTGAGCCCAAGGCAGGCCTATTAACCCACTGAGCCACCCAGGCGCCCCTAAACGTCTCAGTTTTTTCAAAGATCTTATTATGAAATATTCTTCTGCAAATACATAATTAACAGTAGACTAACAGAAACCAGAATCACAAAAGGTTACAAAGTTTGTAATAAGGTCTCCAAGTAAGTTAGTAATTAGGTATTTTTTCATTCTTCCTACAAAAATCAGCCTCCAGAGCCTAAAATATTTATTACTTGGCCCTTATCAAAAAAAGTTTTCCAGCTCCTACAATTAATAAACAAATGAGAGAGAAAGGAGTAAGGGGGAGAAGAGTACATCACCCCAAAATATGCCACACTGGCACATGGATTGCTTTGAAACAAAGGCAACTAGGACCCAGCAGACTCAGGAAAGTTTATTTTGTTGTTGTTGTTTTTAACCTCTCCTTTAACTGCCTAAGAGAATTTTTATAGAGGCCCCATACAAGGAAGAGCTATTAACCCCAGAGATGACTTTTAATATCAGCAAGACTTATCCGCATGGCAAGACAAACTTTTGTTTACCACACATTTGCATTTCTCATTTTCCTATGAATTGTCTTCCAGGCCTTTGAAGCCCCACCCCCCCACCCCCACCCCCTTCTCCTTAGCTCAGGATAATACATAAACTTCAATTAGCCTGACTATCCAGGAGTCTCTCATGTCTTTGGTGCTTTTATACTATATGAAATTAAATTTGTTTTTTTTTTCCTTTGTAAATCTGTCTTATGTCAATTTAATTATTAGAGTAGTCAAAAGAACCTAGGGAAGATGATAAAAGTTTTCTATCACTGCAGGATAAACCTTCCTTACAGAAGCATTCCAAAGATTAAATATAGAAGTGTGAGAAATAGAAAATCACCATTAGAACACAACAGTGATAATTACAGCAAACAAGATTCACTGACAGATGGCAAAATTTTAAGGTAAAACAGGATAATTGCATAGTAACAAAATACCCTCCCCATACATATTGTTATGGTCATTTTAACACATACACAAAATTTTGATATTCCTCCCCCCAGAGAATTTAGTTCGATTCTCCTACTTTTTTGTATGGGCCAGATTTAATGACTCAGTTGGAAACATAGGAAAATAATATATAAGAAAAGAAAACTGTGACTTCACAGTGGAGAAAGCTGGTAGATGCAATCTCAAACAAGTAATAAGATTGAGTTTACATTGTGCATATTGGTATCATGTACCTTTGGTAGGAGGCAATGAGAAGGGCATTTCACCTGTGTGGTATTCTTCCCCAAGACACAGAATCTCAGTGTAATCATGAGAAAATGTCAGATGTGCTCAAATTGGGAGATGTTCTACAAAATATCTAACTAGTAATCCTCAAAACTTTCAAGGTCTTAAAAAATAATATGAGAAAATGCCATAGCTGGTGGAAACTAAGAAATGTGCCTCTTTTGAATGACCTTAAATTACTGGGACCATTCAAACATGTTTTCTGAAAGGGACTCAGAGTGTATATCAAACATTCATGGACGTCTTACTGCTTATGACTGTGGACAATTTCTTTAACAGCTGAAGTGTATAGACATGGGACTATATCTTTATCATAGTACAGGATTATAAAGGTATCAGGTTATAATGTGAGTCTGAGTTGAACACAGCATGCTAAAGCTCATGTATATTAATGTATAAACAACATAGATATGACTGTTTCTTTTTCTTTTTATTATTATTATTTTTTTTAAGATTTTATTTATTTATTTGACAGAGACACAGCAAGAGAGGGAACACAAGCAGGGAGAGTAGGAGAGGGGCTCAATCCCAGGACCCTGGGACCATGACCTGAGCCGAAGGCAGATGCCCAATGACTGAGCCACCTAGTCGCCCCATGACTATTCCTTTTTAAACAGGAGATAAATTGTGAGTATTAAATGAGTAAAAAGAGACACTGAACTGAGTTCCACCATGAAAAAGAGATAGCTATAAGGATTGGAACTTTGTTGTTTTGCTTTGCTTTTTTTAATATTTTTTTTTTTTTTTAAGTAATCTTTCCATCCAACATGGGGCTCGAACTTACAACCCCAAGATCAATAGTCTCATGTTCTATTGACTGAGTCAGCCAGGCACTCCTGGAAGTTTGTTTCTAATTTTGCTGGTTTTTTAAAAAATATATATATCTATTATAAGGAAATGAAAGACAAAGTGTGGATAAAATGTTTTATAATAATCTACTCTTATACGACAATTCTTGACAAAGTGATGATGTGTCTCAATGCTAAAAATACTGTGAAGTTAAAAAATAAACTCTTGAAATATACATGTGTTTCATTACAATTGCATGTACCAGTAAAATAATTTTTCCTAACAGCAGAATATGAGGAGGTATCTCTCTCCTTTCTGTTCTGCCTTAAAGAGAAAGTAGCCCGAACATTACCAAAACATATTCAATTTTTTGTTAATCATTTCTTATTGAATTTGAATCATATAAAAACAAAGGATGCCTTATACCCTGGACAAAGTTTTTAACTGTGAATTGTGCATTCACACTGTAACAGATGAAAGAAGTATCTGGTTACTAGGGCAAATTAGGTTTCTTTTAGGAAATTTACTCTAAAGCCCCTACTCAAAAAGCTATAATGACTACCTAACAACCTTCACCCCAGTATGCTTGCTTTGTTTACTGACTTGCATGTTTGCTAATGAGTAACATTAACATTCAACAAGAACTTGGCACCAACCTAACTGGATCTCCATGGGTGCTCATGATTTCAGTCAAGCTAATTCCTGCTCTAGCCATACTGTAACCTCCTTGACAAGAGGACACTTGAATACAAGATCCCTCTTTTTTATAAGGATATTTAAAAAGTGTTGGCAAAGATATGGGAAAAAGGGAACCACTGTGCACTCTTGGTGGGAATGTAAGTTGTGTACAGCCACTATGGAAAACATATAGGGGTTCCTCAAAAAATTAAAAATAGAATTACCATATGACAAGTCCATTTCTGGGCATTTATCAAAAAAAAAAACATGTTAATTCAAAAACATAAAGCATCCCCATGTTCACTGCAGCATTATTTACAATAGCCAAGATACGTAAACAACTTAAGTGTCCATTGACAAATGATGGATAAAGAAAATGTGATATATTTATACAAAATAATATTATTCATCCATAAAAATGAATGGAATCTTTCCATGTACAACAACATGGATGGACCTTGACAGTAATATGCTAAGTGAAATAATTCAGAAAGAGACAAATACCATATGATCTCACTTACACGTGGAATCTAAAAGAAAGAAAGAAAGAGAGAAAAAAGCTCATAAATACAGAAATAGATTAGTGGTTTGGTTGCCAAGCTGGTGGGTCAGAGATGGATGAAATAGGTAAAAGGAGTCAAAGGTACAAACTTCCAGGTATACAATAATTAAGTTATGGGGATATAATGTATAACATGGTGACTATAGATGATAATATTTATTGCATATTTCAAAGTTGCTAAGAGTAAATCTTAAAAAGTTCTTACTCCAAGAAAAATAAATACTTTAGCAACATATGGCAACAGATGTTAACTAAACTTATTGTGGTTATCATTTTGCAATATGTATAAATATTGAATCACTATGTTGTACACCTGAAAGGAACATAATATTGCATGTCAATTATACCTCAATTTTAAAAAGTTTAAAAAAACATTAAATAGGGGCTCCTGGGTAGCTCAGTTGGTTAACTATCTGACTCTTGATTTTGGCTCTGGTCATAATCTTGGGGTCATGGTATTGAACCCTGCACCAGGCTCCATGCTCAGCATGCAGCCTGCTTGTCCTTCTCCCTCTGCTCCCCCTGTGCTTGCTCTCTCTCTCGCTCTTTCTCAGAGAAATAAAATCTTTAAAAAATTAAACATGAGAATATTGTATAATTTGCCATTTTAAAATATATAAGGTTCACAAACATTTATACCTCAGCTAAAAGTATATTACCTACTATGATTTCATCAATTTATAGACTAATGCAAATTTACCATCAAGTATTTTAAAATTCTAGTTCAGACCAATAAGGAAGCAAATTTTGATGGCACAATAACACCTTATTTGATTTTTTTTGTTATTGTTGCCTCTTAATAAATAATCTTTAATTTAAAAAGAAATCACAATCCCCCTCAAAAAATGCTAGGAAAGGACAGGGATGTGAATCTCATTGTTGACAAAATAACAGAACAGATTAGGGACTGCGAAGAGTAGCCTAGGTCAAACAGAATGCAGGAAAATGTGGAGAAAGGATGCCCCCAGCTGTGTGTCCTTGACACTGCTGATAGAATACACTTCTCCAAATAAGTGTCTCATTTTGGATAAAGAAACCAAAAGTTATTTCTTTACAATAAGGGAAAAAGAATAAGTAAGCAGGGAAGCAGTGAGAGCCTTCAAATACTTCATTTGGTAGAAGGCAAGGGTGAATGGGGGAAAAAACTGATACATTATTTTTGAACCCTGCTTCTTTTCCTAAACGTGGGTGATTTAGGTATTCATTTGTGATAATTCACTGATCTGTATATTTGTTAGGTACCTTTTCCTAATGATATGCCTCCATAAAAATAATTGATGAGGGGACTTCAACTTCTATTTATTGACTTCTGCAACCCAAAGAGAAAGAATGAACTTTCTATTCCAGTTACTATAGCTACATAACAAATTACTCCAAACAACTACTTACTATCTTCAGAGATGTGTACATCAGGAATTCAGACAAAGCATAGCAGAGATGGCTGTGTGCTGCTCCACAGTGTTCCGGTCTTCAGTGAGGAGTCTCCAAGTCTGGGGCAGGAATAACCTGATGACATGTTCACGCACGTGTCTGGAAGTTGATGCTGGTTCACAACCAATTAGAGGATATTCGAATGGACATAAGAGCTCCATCTGTCAGAGCAACGAAACACCAAAAAAGAACAAGGAATATGAAAGATACCTATGAAGAAAAATTTAAAGTTTTAATGTGGATATCAATCAATAGAAAAATACATACTACATTTCTGAGTTTAAAAAAATAGTGAAGAATACAAAGATTTTAATTGTCCCTATGTTAATTTGTAATCTTAATGTGATGTCAATAAAATAAAAACAGGATTCTTTTTTTTTTCTGGTAAAGCAAGCTGATTCAAAGGCAAATTGCATTAGCTGTTCCGCAAGTTTTGACTGGACTCAAATCACATTTGCCACTTTCACAACCGGCCCAAGCCCCCATCAGCTGTCATTTCGGCTACTGAAATAGCCTATCTTGGCTGCCTTTCCATTCCGGCCCTCCTCTCCCTCATTCCCCTGCCCCCACCCATTAATCAAGTCTCTAAAACAGTGTTCCTTTGATAATATCAGTCAAATCCCAACTTTCATTCACCTGTTCCAAAGGCTTTCTCATGCACTTAGAACATGATCCAAAATTCTTAACATGGTCTGAAGGCATTCTAGTACCTGGATCTTTCTCTGACCACATTTCCTACCAGTGCCCTACTTATTAACTCCTCCATTTTTTTGGCTTTTCCACTTTTCTCCAGTCACATTCCACAAACAAGCTTTTCAAGCTCCAGCCTATCAGCCTTTACACTCCGTGTTCTATCTGCCAGTCATACTCTATGGAATCACCTTCATTCCTCCTCAAAGACACTGTCACTGAAACTCCTATAAAAACCTGGGTGTGTATACTGTTTTGGTTTCCTCTTATCATAGATTGATCTATTTGGGGGCTGTTATTTTTCTCTACTAGGAGGTGCATTTCCACAAAAATAGAAACTCCTGACCACTTAAAAACTGGACAGCAAGTGTTCAATAAATATTGAAATGAATGAGTAGAGTCAGAATCATGCTGAAAATTAGCATATCACAAGAACAACAATGTAACCCTAAGCCAGCATGACATAGGTAAAGAGCTCAATCAATGAAACATACGCTAAGGACCAGAAGCTGATCAAATACAATGCCATTTAGTATAAAAAAGAAAAAAAATTCAAATGAGAAGAAAGGTTATTTTGTAATTATTGGCATTTCAATAAAATGAATATCCATTTGGAATAAGAAAATAAAATTAAGCAGAAGTCTTACCTTATAACTTAAACTCCAGATGAATTAAGTATTTAAATATAAAAAAGGACACCCAGAAATACTAAAAAAATTCTACCCATGGTAGAATTTAAAATATCATCTGAAAAATGGGATGAGTTTTATAACTATGGCATAAAGCCCAGAAACCATTTTAAATGTTGAAGACTTTGACTACAAAAAAAATTTTAAATATTTTAATTAAAAAAAAATCACTTTTAAAAAAGCAAAGGAGGGAAAAAAACATTTGCAACTGATATCACACACAAATTGCAAATTTTCTCAAAATAGGATCACTTCCTATAAATAAGGAAATGACAAAAAAAAGTAGAAAAATTAGCAAAATATGTGAATAGATACCATATTGATTTAAAGAATTCTTAAATAGGGACACCAGGTGGCTCAGTCCATTAAGCGTCTGCCTTCGGCTCAGGCCCAGGGTCGGGGGACTAAGCACTGCATGGAGGCTAGCATCAAGCAGCCTCCCTCCACCCCTGCTTCTCCCTCAGCCCTCCACCCCTGCCCCCCTCCACCCCAGCTTGTGTGCACTCTCTCTCTCTCTCAAATGAGTAAATAAAAATCTTTAAAAAAAAAAAAATTCTTAAATACATGAAAATACGTTCAATAGCATTCAAAGAATGCAATTCAGCTGACAATGACACGTTATTATTTACCTTTATCAATGGAAAGCATTAAAATAAAAAAAAGATGCCACACTGACTGAAAGGGTAGGTATAAGATATCAGACAAACTCATACACTGCTATTAGAAGCATAAATTGTAATGGCTTCCATGAAGAATGTTTATCAGTTATCTACTGCTGCTTAACAAATTGCCCTAAAACCCAGAGGTTTAAAATAACAATAAACATTTATTTTGTCTCAGAACTTCTCTGGGAGCAGTTTAGGGTGGGAAGTTCTGGCGCAGGGTCCCTGTGAGGCAGCAACCAGGATGTTAGGGCTGCAGTCATTTCAAGGCTGGATGATCTACTCCTACAGGGATTCGCACAGCTAGCTAGCAAGTTGATGCTGATTGTTGGTGGGAATCCTCAGATCCTCCATATGCAAGCCTCTCCCTGGGACACTTGAGGGTTCTCATGACATGGCAACTAGAGTCCCCTAGAGCCAGAGATTTAAAAAAAAAAAAAAAAAAAGGTAGGGTGGTAACTGCTATGTCTTCTATGCCCCAGCCTCTGTAGTCACATATCATTTCCCTAATAGCCTATTGGTCACATGGGTCAGCATTGTTCAATGTGGGAGGGGGCTACACAGGAGCATCTATTTCTGAGAAAAAGATCACTGGGGATCATTTTGGAGACTGACTGCCACAGGAAACAAGCTGAAAAATATTCTTCAAAATGCAAATTTTAAATCAATTCTGAAACCATAGTCCCACTTCTAGTTATCCTTTAGATATGCACTCTGATGTAGAAAAGGATATATTCATCTCAGCACTCTTTAGCAGTCACAGAAAAGTGAAATAATCTAAATGTTTATCAATAGGAATCTTATTAAATAAATTATAATGCATCCATACAAGGTGATATACATGTATCTTAAAGGAATTGTAGGCCATAGATAGGATCCACAAAAAGGAAGGGGGAAAAAAAGTGGCGATTGGGATGACCAGAGAGGGAAATTTATTTTTCAGTGAGTTCTCTTTTTTATCTTTAGTATTTTATAAGCAAGTAGAAGAATTATCTACTTTGAAAAAGTGGGGGAAAAAATACATAACTGTTACAGTTTCTATAAAGCTAATTCCCCAAACAAATGTGAGTTGGGCTCCACCAAGCCTTCATGGATTTTTATTTTGTCTTTTTGTGATATATTAATCAATTTGCTACCACCATCATCTTTGTTTGGACTTTCAACCCAGTTCTTCTTTGGGATTTCAACTTGAGTGTACTGATTACCTGGCTTATATTGTATCCCTCAACATTCCTAAGCACAATATTAAACACAGAGAAAATACTCAATACATATCTGCTTACATCAGAGTTTCATTAACATTTTAGGCCAGATAATTCTTTGTTAGAAAGGGCTGCCTTGTACACTGTAGGATGTTTTAGCAGCATCGCTGGCCTCCATCTATCAGATGCCAGCAGCACACTCTAATTTATGACCAAAATGTCTCTGAACATTGCCAAATGGTCCCTGAAAGAGAAGAATCATCCCCAGTTGAGAGCCATTGGTTTAAATAATGACATATACAGTCTTGAGGTGTAGTTACAGAATTTGAAAACAGATTTTAAAGCAACATTTAGTATATATTTTCTACTACAATATAAAAATTTGATATAAAAGAAATATAATACCTTATATACTATACACTAAACAAAGACTAACATTTTTTTAAGTTTTTTTTTTAAGATTTTATTCATTTATTTGACAGAGAGAGATAACAAGTAGGCAGAGAGACAGGCAGAGAGAGAGAGGGAAGTAGGCTCCCCGCCGAGCAGAGAGGCTGATGCGGGCCTCGATCCTAGGACCCTGAGATCATGACCTGAGCCAAAGGCAGAGGCTTAACCCACTGAGCCACCCAGGCGCCCCAAAGACTAATATTTAATACTTTTGTCATTATTCATTTATTATTCTTAATTATTCCTTATTTTACATCCAGAATTGACCTTGCATAGGAAAGTAAAGAATTCAGAACTCCTCATTTAGTGAAGCAGTATGATTTGCAACATGATGAGTGATGGCCTATAATGTGAAATACATCATTTTCCTTTCCCTTTCTTCTAGATGACTAAATGATAGAAAAAAAATTGATTATCAGTATACCAAGGGTATGATTTGGAGTAAATATTCGATTCTTTGATACAGATCACTTCATCAAATAGGGATTAAAACTATATAAAGATTAATTATTCTAACCAAAGACTTAGTTCTGGATGATTTCTTTTAATTGATAACCAATGGTTTACAAACTAGAAATTATCATCTGTGAAATTGGATAAAGAGCCTCACAGCGAGAATGACAGACAGAGTAACACTGAGGATATCTAAGATAAATCATTGTCATCTTACAAACAGCATTATTGGGGATAAAAGGCCTCCATAACACATGAGTAAAGGAATTGCCAAATCTTTTCCTATCTTTAAGATTATCATTTTGTCACTCAAAGTATCTGTGGCATGAAGAACATTTCCCATCTCTTCTACTCAACTTATTTTCCAACTTTTGTGTTGATTCTACCAAAAGGAGAAAAAAGAAAAGAAGAAAGAGGTGCTTGGGTCGTTCAGTTGCTTAAGCCCGACTTAAAAAAGAAAAAGGAAGGGCGCCTGGGTGGCTCACTTGGTTGAGCAACTGCCTTCAGTTCAGGTCATGATCCTGGGGGGGGGGTCCCTGCTCTGCAGGGAGTCTGCTTCTCCCTCTGACCCTCCCCCTTCTCATACTATCTCTCTCTCTCTCTCTCAAATAAATAAATAAAACCTTAAAAAAAAAAAAGGAAGAAGGGAAGGGAGAGGAGAAAGGGAGCAAAAGAATGGAAGATTTTTCTGTGATAGAATAAAATTGTTACAAATCTCTAGTCTACAAGATAAAATTAAACTAGTGGCTTAATTTTGTATTTTCTTTTCCTTTAATTCCATGAAAACTTAGCCAACATCTATAAAGACCATTTTTGGAAAATACTTAAGAAATTTAGTTCTCTAAAGCTTTTATTTCCATACTGTAGTTTTAAATCTAAAGGTATTTTCAGCTTTTAAAAAATTTTTCTCAAAATAATCTGACTAGAGCACAAAATATGAACAACAGGTACTATTTTTAATTCTGACTCCATCTTATTTATACCATCACTGAATAATAGTCCATCTAGTTAAAACAAAACATAAGCAAAGATTAAGATTTCTGGTCATTTGTTATTTTATATGAACATAGAAAACAATTACAGCATTAATTACAGTTTATATATTATTTATTTATTTAAAAGGCTATCAATTTTACATCTTGACTGTTCATAGAGCAAGAAAAAGTCACTACAGAAAGAATCATCCTGTCAATGTAGGCCATTTGTATAATAACTAGAAATTTACACAGAATTCACAATTTGGTAGTATGAAAGGTCATTTATCAAGCTTTAAAGACAAAATAATTAATCAGGAAGGAATATGCTTCGTGTGCCTTCAGGTAGAAATATCACATCTTCTTGGCAAGATGAATAGTATTTCACAGTAAATAATAATGTCTAAAACATGATTAACCTCAGAAAAATTGATCTTAGAACCTTGACAGAATATAATGTTTATATTGATGAAGCTAAATCTGAAGTTTATCTAGTAATTTCAATTCATTTTTTTAAGAAAAAAATTGATGTATAAGATTATTCATTGGCTCTTCAAAGACAAATACTCTCAGTATGATAAACATTCATCCATTTTCTGTTATAATTTCTAATAATTTGAGCCAAATGAAAGAAATCATAGAAATTGCAATTTCACAGAGTTCCACCTAAGTGTATAAGCAAGAAAACTAAGGAATTGAAGAGAAAGAAATAAAATGTAAAGAAGAAAGCTTGTTTAGTAAAGTCAGACAACACTCTAATTGTGTCATAATCAAATTATTCTAAAAACAACTGAGGAAAATCACAAAAAAATTAGCACCCAAATGGCTCTTACACTTTGAAAAATTTACATAAAACATTATGAGGTTTAAACAACCAATGCACATGTGACATGTAAATTTTATACTTTGACTTTGTGTTATAATCAGGTATCTAATGGATAAGAGATTAATAAAACATTCTACTCAACACTGAATAGTTAAGCATAATGAATGGATAATTCTGATTATAATTTATAGAAATTAACAATGCATTTGCAAGAAAAGAGATCCTTTATTTTTCTCTAAGAGTTGACAATGGCAGGGCTTTCTCGCCCTTTCTGGACTTAAACTGTAAAATCATTTTGTAGGGACTGCAGATGGTCTATGATACCTTACACCTGAAATTGCTCTAGGTAAAAACCCAAGGAGCAATTCAGCATAAGTTATTAACAATGTGAATGTTTATCATGAATTCTAAGTAATGAACCAACTACATAACTGACGGAGTTTGAGGGTCAACTATTTATAGTAATTTAGGATATTGATACTGATCTGAGAACAAAAATGATAAAAACACTATTGATCTCAGCTTCAGTTTGATAACATAAAATTGGTAGAATGTCAAAACCAAGTGAAATGTAATGAGGCAATTTGGCAAATACTGTCTAGATTAAGACATTTATAGCTCAGAACTAAAATATTCAGAGCCCTTGGTATAGGGTATAAGATGTTATTGCTAATAAGCCTTACATAGAGTCACATTAATCCTCAAATAGGACTGGCTGTGGTATGAGCCAGTCCTACTGCTGAATAGATTATCCTTTCTTTGACCCCTTAATTTGTTCAGAGTGTTATTGTGTTTTATCAGTGCTCACCACTTTGGAGGATCAAATGTATTTTATTAAAGGAACTTGATCATCATTTTTTTAATAGGTCAAGGAGGAAGAAACACAAACAGCTCCCCTTCTAGCATGCACACTACAGCAAAATAAAAAAAATACCACATGGCAGAGAACATTAGGTCTCTGGTACAGATTTTAAAACATGAATGCAAAGTCTCTCCAGTATCCAGTATTATGACAAATGTAGTTTGCTCATTTTATGAATTTGACTTCCTCAAAAAATAATGTCACATAGTAGAAAAACTGTTATCCAGTATTCCCACTGGTACAGACCCTATGTGAATTAGCTAAGAAATTTTAAAAAACAAAGGAGAAAAAGCATCTTTCTACATTGTTTCCGGTGGACAGATAAGGCTGAAGAATGTGAGGGTGTTGGCTAATCCCATGGTTTTCTTCTCTCATCACTACACATTCTCTTCCCCTTGTCCACACAGATGTAGCCCTCACTAATCTGTTTCTTCTAGGCACCCTGAATTCTTCCAGGCTACATGTATTTGGTTTATGGGTAGGCATTTTATCTGAGCTTGTCAAATAAGAAATTTCTTTCCTGAAAACTTGGATTTAGACTTAGTGGCAACAGTTAGAGTCTTAATATATATACAAAAGACACATATATACCTATATGTGTGTACATGTATGCATATATGTATATACTTTTTTTTTTTTCACTAAAAAGCGATCTGTAACTAGTGTTGGATTGTTCATTGGGCATTATAGTCTAAGTGATTTCATCAAGGTCCATGTACTAAACACCATCTACAGTTGAAGAGAACTGTGTTAGTTATGTATTGATGAGTAACAAATTACCACAAATTTAGCAGCTTAGCAGTTTCTGTGTGTCAGCAGTTTAGGTGTAGCTTAGCTGAGTCTTTGGCTTAGTGTCTCACAAGCCTTCCATCAACATGTCTTCCAGGCTGGCTGTGTTCTCAGATATGTTCTTGAGCTATAACTCAACTAGTAAAGTATCTAATTCTAAAACTCTTCCAGGTTTTTGGAAGAATTTCTGTGCAGTTCTCGATCTTAGGGCCCAGCTTCTTACTGGCTGTTGGAGACAGGCTGCCCTCAGGTCCCAAAGGTCACCTTCAGTTGCCTGCCATGTGTCCCTTATCTGTGGGGAGTTCACAACATGACTTTGCTTATTCAAGGCCAGCAAGAGAATCTCTTCAGGCTGCTAAGATACTTATATAACTTAAACATGGGAGTGACATTCCATCACCCTTGTCATAGTGTATATATCATAAGTAAGTCATAGGTTCATAGGTTCTGCCTATAGTCCAGAGGAAGGGATTTTGGGAGCCTAACTCATCAAAGGCCTGCCTAGTGTAGGTTTGCCGATACAACCCAATGAATATAGCTTTCTTTGATCTCTCTCCTAGGCTCCAGACTACCATACGTCTCTACTTGATGTTGAATATAGGCATGCCAAAATGAAAGTGTTAAAAAATTTTGTCTTACCCCATATATAACTCCCAGCCAACCTGTTTCTTCATTTCAGTTGATGATACCACATTTTATACTTTTCTCAGGGCAAAATCATTGGAGTCATTATGATTTACCTCCACAGCCCACCTACTATATTCAATCCATCAGTAAATGTAGTTGGCTCAACCTTCAAATCCCAAATATAACCACGTATTATATATCACATGTACTATTCACCATCCTAGCCATGAAAAGTCTTCCTGTAAGGCTCCCAACTCTGGTTCCCTATAATTGATTCCTGGCACAGAAAACAGTTATATTTAAAATAAGAATAGGAGAGAGCAAAAGAGGGAAAAAACGAAAAGGAAAGATGAGGTAGAAGATAGAGAAGAGCACAAGAAGAGGAGGAATGTGAAGGAAAGAAGAGAAAATTGAGAATGAGGTGTAGGTGAGAAAAAGGAGAAAGAAGAAAGGAGAGATGGGGGGCTGAGAAGAAGGCTAGACAACTAGAGAGAGACTTGAGAGAGAACAAGATAAAGACACAATGGAGTAAACCTTCTTTCTCTCTTTACTACCATCCACAAATGATCTATCACTAAATTCTATCAATTCAACTTCATCATATACCTGAAATCTGTCCATTTATTATCACCTCCACCACCACTACTCTAATACAAGCTATTATCTCTTGCCTGGACTACTGCGAAAGCTTCCTAACTGGACAAACTACTTCTTTTTTTTTTTTTTTAAGATTTTTATTTATTTATTCGACAAAGAGAGAGATCACAAGTAGGCAGAGAGGCAGGCAGAGAGAGAGAGAGGAGGGGAATCAGGCTTCCTGCTGAGCAGAGAGCCCGATGCAGGGCTCGATCCCAGGACCCTGCGATCACGACCCGAGCCGAAGGCAGCGGCCTAACCCACTGAGCCACCCAGGCGCCCCAAGGACAACCTACTTCTGTTCTTGCTGAATCCCACAATCCATTTGTCACATAGCAAGCATAGCGATTCTTTTAAAATGTAAACGTGTGCTATCATTTCCCTACCTACTCTCCTACGGCTTCCCATTATACTGAGCAAATAATAGCAATTCTTGATGAGCTGAACCCAGGCTAGTTCTCTGACCTTCATTCTGATTACAGTCCCCTTTGCTCCTTCTTCTTCAGGCGCATTGGGCAACCCCAGGCAGGAATATGCCTCTTACTCTCCTACATCAGAGCCATTGCTATTCCTCTGTGAGATGTTCTTCCTACACATAGCTGGCTCCCTCCCTTTAATCAGCTTCCTGCTGGAGCACTAACCTTTCAGAAAGACCTACATAAAACATCACCCCTTTATCTTCTTTTACTTTAATTTATATTTCTCCATTGCACTTACCAGCACTTGACATTTTAGTATATTGATCCATATTGGTTTTTTCTCAGTGTTCTCCCACTTCCCCACAGGTATGCCCCCTGAAGAAAAGGACTTGTTTTGCTTACTTTTGTATTTCTATTATCTAGAACAGTGACTAGCATATAAAAGGTATTCAGTACTATTTGCTGAATGAATACAAGGCAACAGTGAATCTAGACTGATTCTTAAACCTCTGCCTGTTCGTTAGCATGAGAAAATATAAGCTAAATGTCCCTACTAACCAACTTAATTTAAACAGAGACTGACTGAATACCTTCAAAAGTCCCTTTAAGGGGCGCCTGGGTGGCTCAGTGGGTTAAAGCCTCTGCCTTCAACTCGGGTCGTGATCCCAGGGTCCTGGGATCGAGTCCCACATCGGGGTTCTCTGCTCAGCAGGGAGCCTGCTTCCTCCTCTCTCTCTGCCTGCCTCTCTGCCTACTTGTGATCTCTGTCTGTCAAATAAATAAATAAAATCCTTAAAAAAAACAAAAAGTCCCTTTAAGTTACAGTTGATCATTTGGACAACACAACAGATCTTTTAAATGACTGTCTCTATCTCCACCTCTCTCTCTAAAATGGTGACTAGGGACATGGATGACTAGGGAATGAGGCTCCTTGTGGCAATAAGAGACATGTAACTCTTAGGTAATAAATTTATTATGTCTTTTGTCTAGAATATTTTCTTCAATTATCCCCTCTTGTTTGATGTTTGCTTTTCATGCTACCTATATTTGACTTGTTTTTGTTACAGAGAGTATCAAAATTATAAATATTTTTATTTGTATAGATAATAAGCTATTTTCTTGATATTTTAGAATTTCTGGTCATAAGTGGTTGTATGTTGCATACTCTTTGTCTTAAAATATTCAATAGAAACTTGATATTAATTTCTGATCTTAAAAAAGCATGTACTTGAATTGAATATGATCAAAGACACTGATTCCATAGAAACCATTCCTTATACTTTTACTTGTAAATGTCTAAACTTGTTTAAGAAAAAGAAAAGGAGTCAGCTTGTATTTTGAAGATTATCAGCTGATGAATAGTACTGTTTGAATTTTCTTCTTAAAAAATGGACAGAATACGATAGTATATTTAGATCATAAAACCTGTTTTATAATCAAAAGCATACAGAAAATTCTGTTCTGATCAGCACTAAGTAAACGGTTTTATTTCTAATATAATGAAAAGTTTTCTTCTTGAGAAAAAATAATTTATCCTTTGAAGATAAGCTTTCTCCCATATATATTATAAAAACAAATAAACAATAAACCCACTTTGCTTTAATGAATCAGAGCTGCATGATGTATATTGACTCAGAAACAAGGAATTAGGTTGTTGCAGTCTATACCATATTTGCTTAGATGGTGTTTTGAGAACCAACTCAAACCATATCTTTTCCTTCATAACAGCCAGCAAAGCTATAAAGATAGGGGCTCTAAAGCAACTAAATCTTGGCCCAGGAAACATAATCCCTGCAAGACCCAAAGGGTGATTGGTGCCATTTCCATGTTTTTGCCTTGTTTCCACTACATCTAATAAATGAATTTTTGTACTTTCTTTCTAAGTGGTGCTAACAAGTTGTTAATTCACATGAACAATGTTGTTGACCTAAAAGGAATTAGAATAGACCTTCTATAATTAACTGCTACAAGTTACCCACAGCAGATAAATACATAAAAGTAATACAGGAACCATGAGAAGTTTTAAAGAGTAGGGGAGAAAAGAAGAGTGAGAGAGCAAAATGTGATTAAAGAGATGGAATTTAGAGGACATGCCTTGGTTTCCAAAGCTACAAAAAAGTTGTGATACCTTTTAAGATTTTAGCAAAACAAACAGAAAGACTTTGGCAAAATAAAGAAACTAGCATAATAGCAGAAACTATAAAGATAATTTGTTTAAGACAGCTGGCACTGAAGAACAAAGACCACCTAAAATAATAATTCTATTTTTTTGTTAATGTCTAAGATAATGTACTAAAAGTATGCATGAGTTCTTCACCTTTGTTCTTATCAATTCCTAAAGTTGTCAGTAAGAACTTCTCAAATGGTGTTTGAAATTGTGTTTATTACTTGACAGTAACTGAATTCCAGAATAAGTCGTCACTTCCCACATAATTCTGTTGTGTAAGGCTGAATTTAAAACAAGTTATATTACAAATAGTCTCCCTTAGCATGGATGCACTAAACTTTCTGGTATATAAAAAATTAAAAATAAAGAGTCAGTAACTCTTAAAATAAATATTTTAAGTGACTAATGACCCTAGTATATGATTTTCTACCAAATCTATTCATCATTCATTATCTTATTAAGCAAGCCAGTTCTTTAATAATTTGGAACTTTTTCTTTTAATTCTGGGTTTTTAGCAGATTTACCACAACCTTCAAGTATTCAGTTTGGCAGAGAATTTATTAGGCCAGGTCCCATAAATATCAGTTACATGTACCTATCCACACATCAGACAAAAGATATCTCAGATTCTTGATTTTACAATAGAGACCTCCTACGTATACAACAAACACCCAGGAATTCAGCTCCTATATAGAGTTTTTCCACATTGATCTGAACAGATAATTCCAGATAAATAAGGACTTTAAAAGCAGAGGAAAAAGCCAAAAAAATATAGAAAAGTATATTTCTTTAACATATATTTCACTTGAAATACATGAATTTAAGAAGTTCTAGCAGTTCTCCAAATGACAATGTCTTCTAATATCAGAAAAAATTTTTATAATATATATAAATGCATGCATTATATTTCCAAAAATTTAAAGTAGTATTCTTAAATACAACTGTATGTATCTTTAGTTTACCAGTTTCTTTTTTTCTGGTTACAAAGAATTCTTTGATGTATACTTTACCTTCAGATAAAAAATATGGCATACTAGTTGCATACTTAATTATCCTTCAATTTCAGCTTATGTTTTTAATATTGAATGGTAACTCCTAATCTTTTTTTTTTCTAAGATTTTATTTATTTATTTGACAGACCGAGATCACAAGTAGGCAGAGGCAGGCAGAGAGAGAGGGAAGCAGACTCCCTGCTAAGCAAAGCCCAACGTAGGGCTCAATCCCAGGACCCTGGGATCATGACCTGAGCTGAAGGCAAAGGCTTTAACCCACTGAGACACTCAGGCGCCCCTATAACTCCTAATCTAAGGAGAGAATGAGTTAACTAAGATGTTATACTGATAGGTACATAACTATCTAACATAATTTACATTTTTAGGATAGGAAACCAAACTCCATTTCACAGTCAAATAATCATAAAGAAAAATCCAAGTTATATAATAATACATGATTAGAAATTATCATGTGAAAACTATCACTGTGCTGACTTGACAACTTTTATGTGGTCTCCTCCAGCTTAATGCACATATAAATCATTTAAAAGAATGTGTCAAAACACATTCTGACTCTGTGGTTTAGATATAGTCTGAGATTCTAACAAATTCCAGTAATGCTGATGCTTATAGACCATGGAACACATTAAGTAAGCAAGGGAAGATGTTTGGAAACTCCTTACACACGGTATTTTAAGTGTTATAAATATTATCCTTTTATAAGCCATGCTAACCTCCTAAATATTAATCTAAATAAGCATTTGTATTAGACACAAGCTGAGGTGACTATCCAACTCACCTGGATGCTTCCAGTGGCTTTAGTACTAGTATCATTTCCAGTTGACTTCCACCCCTGTCAAAGGATATTGATCCAGTTAGAAACACTTGATCCATGAAGACAATAAGATTCTTTCTGGATGACTGTTAAAGCTTAGTCACGTTAATGGAAGCCCCTCAAAACAAAAATATATCTCAGGTTCCTGATACTGAGGTCCTTGCAGCTGCCTTTCTGACGTTTGGTTGATCAATGCAATTTAATTCAAGTTAACTTTAATACCTACCCAATAAATCCTCCTCTTAATTTAAGTTAGTCAAAGCTGACATGTGTCTCTTGCAACCCAACAAACCTCAATAACACAATTTATCAGAGTAAGAATCAAATTATAATTATTGTGAACATCCCCTCTACTGAACACCATAAAATATCAGTGCCAATGTGCTATTCTATAGAATAGCCACTAGGTGCACATGACTATTTAAATAAATTAAAATTAAAGAAAATTTAAAATTCAATTCCACTATCACACTAATCACATTTTAGGTTTTCTATACCTATTTATGACTAATGGCTATTGTATTAGTGCAGATAAAGGATTTTACATCACTGCAGAAAGTTCTATACGAAAGCACTATCCAGAGACTGGCATCAAATAAATTAACTGGGGTTTGTGAGTTAAGTCTGGAAAAAGATGATTTAAACATGCTAAGAAATCCTTCCCTTGACCATCATACAAAGAACAAATTCATAAACTATTATCTCTAAGTTCTAATTTCTCTTTTCAGAAGGAAACTTCATAAACTGTTCACTCCTCTGGGAATGCTATAATATTCTTGCCCCTATTTCTATGACTTTGGTAAGTATCCTTATCCAATCCTTAGGGTCATTAGTAAACCATACAGAGTTACTATCTGATAAAACAAATTTTCATTAACATAATAAAAATGAAGTCTAAACTGGAAATTATAAATGAAAAAAATTATAAATGAATTGTATGAAAAAAAGAAAAAGCACTGAAGTATTGGATTTCAAATACTCATTAATTCATTATGCATATTCATATCATGTACAATATGCTAAAATATTCACATAAGCAAAATATCCTAAATTGAGGCTATTCGCAAATTATTTTTTTTTAAAAGATTTTGTTTATTTGAGAGAGAGACACAGTGAGAGAAGGAACACAAGCAAGGAAAGTGGGAGAGGGAGAAGCAAACTTCCCACCAAGAAAGAAGCCCAATGTAGGGCTTGATCCCAGAACCCTGGGACCACGACCTGAGCTGAAGGCAGAAGCCTAACAATTGAGCCACCCAGACACCCCCATCCTTAAAGAATTTAAAACAAATTAAAACCACATTGAGATACCACCTTACACCAGTTAGAATGGCCAAAATTAGCAAGACAGGAAACAACATGTGTTGGAAGGGATGTGGAGAAAGGGGAACCCTCTTACACTGTTGGTGGGAATGTAAGTTGGTGCAGCCACTTTGGAAAACAGTGTGGAGATTCCTCAAGAAATTAAAAATAGAGCTTCCCTATGACCCTGCAATTGCACTACTGGGTATTTACCCCAAAGATACATATGTAGTGAAAAGAAGGGCCATCTGTACCCCAATGTTTATAGCAGCAATGGCCAGGGTCGCCAAAATGTGGAAAGAACCAAAATGCCCTTCAACAGACGAATGGATAAGGAAGATGTGGTCCATATGCACTGTGGAGTATTAAGCCTCCATCAGAAAGGATGAATACCCAACTTTTGTAGCAGCATGGACGGGACTGGAAGAGATTATGCTGAATAAAATAAGTCAAGCAGAGAGAGTCAATTATCATATGGTTTCACTTATTTGTGGAGCATAACAAATAGCATGGAGGACAAGGGGAGTTAGAGAGGAGAAGGGAGTTGAGGGAAATTGGAAGGGGAGGTGAACCATGAGAGACTATGGACTCTGAAAAACAATCTGAGGGTTTTGAAGGGGCGGGGGGTGGGAGGTTGGAGGAACCAGGTGGTGGGTATTGGAGAGGGCATGGATTGCATGGAGCACTGGGTGTGGGGCAAAAACAATGAATACTATTACACTGAAAATAAATTTAAAAAATTAAAAAAAAAATCAGCCTCATAGGTTCACTGCAGACCGATGAGGAGGGGTTCATTTACTTTCTATTGGTTGGGCAATGATGGACTTTCACTGACAGTACAAGATACCACCTTGGTATTTTATTTTACCTAACTCTAAAGTCATATGTCATCATACACCTCTACATTACACAGCTGAAGTAAAATATTACATTCATAATGTTAGAGATTAAATATTTATCCTACCATCCCCCTAATACGCACACACTCATTAAAGTGTAACATCAACCTTACAAAGGGAAGATGGGTTACACGCATACATGGATACATATACCCATGAAACTGGATTCAGACATTTTTTTGTTTAAATCTTCAGCCCTGTGCCTTCCAGTCATTGTTTTCTCCCTATATGAGAAATGATAAGCATGAAAGTCGCCACTTTTTTTTGTTTGTTTTTCTTTTTCAACCTATACTGAATCTAAGACGCAATAATTCTAAAAAAATAATCCCCTTATTAATAAAATAACCAAATTATAGTTCTGTACCCATGTATATACATGTTTTTATAAGAAAACCCAGAATATTCTGAAGTAAACTTACTTTGAAGACAACACTTACAAGCGGATGTGTTCTCTAACAAATAAAGCAACTTCTTTTCTGTTTGACCTTTTAAATGCAAGACGGTACCTATAATCTGAGTGTTAGGATGCAAACATACTGACCATTTAATAGATTTTTAAATAGACCATTTAATATCCACACCAAAGTGTGGGTAATACTTAGAACATAAAGAATTCTGACTCTGGAACTTAATTATTTAGGCTTTTGAATAATGCAGGAAAGTTTTTAGAGTACAGATGATGAATTAACTAGTTGATAAAAGCAGTGTGCTAATGAGACTTTGGTTCCTGTATACATCAGTTAATTTCAGTGTTTTTCATATTTCTTAAATCTTAAAACTGTGTTTTTGTGTGTTACATGTATAATATGTGTGTTTATGAGAGAGAAAAGGAGAGACTGAATACAAATGATCCCTGTATTATGAAGAATTGCTATGAGTATATGTGTTACTCACATTGGATCAATATTATTATTTATTTGAAAATGACACTTAATCATATTGCTTGTTAATTAAGTTACAATAACCTCTAAATCTGGAGTCTATTATGGTTCCCATTATATCAAAAGCAATTCTATAATTGATAAAATAATTTTGGGGGGGCTTCCCAGCAGATTTACCAGTACTGATTCCAGGTATTAAATCAACCTATTCAACTGAATGTTGTTCAATTCCATATAATTGGCCTGTGCTCTCCTAACTCAAAAAATAACACTCATTAAACTGTAATACATCTGATTACCTTAATAACAAAAGTAACATGCATCTAAGTGATAGAGTAGCTGTGGTGAAAGAAAATACTCTCTTCCCTTTTGGAGACCATTAGAAAACCAAAGCTAATAGATGAGTCAAATCCATGGGGGAAGCTCTAATAGAACAGTAAAACAATATGGATAGTCCTCCTCTGCAGAATTATGTTCCTGTTAAATTCTCTCTAAAACTGTCCTCAATGACTCCTACACTTGGTCACATTAGAATACTTATAATGTGTGATAAATGGAAAGTAAATCTGTTTCAAGTATGCATGGTCATATTAAAAGCTCTGATGCTTTGCCATTATTCAAGTGTTCCATTTCTCTCCTCAAAGTTAAAACATACGTCATGATGTTACCATTAGCATTTCATGTTTATACTATTCTGCATTTTCCTAATAAAATTATTTATTACTCTCTATACTTTTGACTTACCACTAATACAAATTTTATTTCAAGTTGATGTTAATATAAGTAAGGAAATATTTTTTAGCTGTACTATAATTACTACTGCTTATAATGTTTGCAAACATCCAAGGTAAGTCAGAGAAAGGACACCTTCAAGGCATTTCTATGCAACAAAATATGAGTTTTGTTAATGTAACTTTTAAATTTTTTGATGTAAATTAACATATGAATATAAACGTGAGTGTTTCAAGAGAATATTTCTGTTAAATCTACATAAACATGTTGATTTATAGTTGGTGAACTACAGAACAAGAAGATGAGGGTTTTTAGAGAGAAGAGGCTTGTGGGGTGGAAGTACATGGAGAGATGAGTAGAAAACCAAGAAATTTAAATTATAATTACATGAATAAATAAATATATAAATAACCATTGTATGAATCCTTAACCTTAAAATCTAGGTTTTGTAATAAACACTTTTCCACTGGGAGGTGGAGGAAACAAAGGAGAAAAAATGTTTAACAGATGTTGGGTATTCCCAATAAGAAGAGGAGGATCTCCTTTTCGCTGCCTCTATAGAATGGTACTATCCATCAATATAGCACTATAGTCAGGCATGTGGTTCACTTTAATTAGTGTCCTCCTAACTGGCTATTAATTAGCATGTTGTTATATAATAAGTCTCATCATTCCATAGTTTATGGTTGCTTCCTTCCTTTCTTTCCTTTTTAGACTATACTTCATGAGTCATATGAAGGAGTTCGAATGCTTACAAGAGCTCAGAGCAGTAACATATTTTTGTTGGGGTTAACATATTTTTGTTGGGGTCAAAGTATTGATAACTGGCAGGGAGGGAGTAGGCAATAAATGAACCAACACAAATGAGGATCATAAGTAATAATGAATGACTACTAATGATGAGTGGAGCTAGCTGGTTAGTTTTCCATATCTCAGGCTTTAGCATCATTTAACTGAGTAAAATATACATGGTTCAAATTATAGTAAGAAATATTCATCTCTTTGATAAGCATTTATTTATACAACAACTATTTATTGTTCACCTATGACACTTCTGGAAATGTGGTCTGGGATAAAATTACTTTTCAAACTTCCTGATGAATGTGAATTTTAGTTCCCTTGCCTTTTTCACTTACACAAAAGATAGGTATTTTCTGATTTCACCCCATGAAATACTTTCAAAAGGTGAATGAAACACTGTAATTTAAGAAAAACATCCACATAACTTAAAAACACATGAAGAAATCTTGACTTCAAACACTGTAAATTGGAAAACAGCCATGTATACTTACAAGGCTTATATTTTTGTTTTGAAACAACACATGGTCTGCCCATTGCCACACCTAAGAGATGTCTATGCTACTTATACATCTTGTTAACAATTTCATAGATCTACAACCACATGGTGATCAAAAATTTCCTAAGGTATTTTGCCAAAATGAAATTAATTTTACTGTTATGTGAGAAAATACTAATTTGGAGTATACCTGAAAGTATTATTTCTCACCTAGGTTCTATGTGAGAATGGAAAACAGGTCAGCAGAACTTTGGAATGCTTTGTGCCAAGAGGGAAAAATATAATCTTATATAATATCAATTATATAAGTATGCAGGCAATTATTATAAACCATATCATCTATTGGCACATAGGTCTTAATATTTTAAAAGAAATCCTTCAGGTTATTTTTTCTACACTACACTAAAGCCACTTGTTTTCCGATAATTGTGGACAAAAATTTTGAGGTTCAGTCATCTATATAACTATGTTCAGAATTATCTGTAGGTAATTGATATCTGCATAAAATAATTTAGAATTAATAATCCAGGGGTTATTTTTAATACATAAAAGTATCATCCTTAATATATTTCTGCTCTTTTCAGCTACATTCTTTCATTCAAAATCAGCAGAATTCTGTAACTCACTTATGACTAAACCACTTAGGCAGTTACCCAGAGAACAAGAACATCCATAAAAGAAGATAGTTACAACACATTTTCCCTAAAAAGAAAAATAAGCTGTATCTAGAAATATAAAACTGGCACTAAGCACTTTATTAAAAAAGAAAAATATCGACCTTCACAAAAATTATAACCAATAAAGACAATGCTGAAAACAGATTTTGGAGACTTAGACTAAGAATTTTAAAAATATATAAGCCAATAGGGAACACAAGCATTGAGAAACACAGCAGAGTATCTAACATACTTGGAAATCACAAGACAAGAAACCAGACTTGATTAAAAAGGTGACATTCTGACAAACAACAGAGTGAATTTTATTGCAATTTCTCAGTGAAAAAGGAATATGGAAATTCATTGTCTATTGCACATAATTATGTTCCCAGTTGATTGCATACTAAATTTTATATAAGTTCTCATTCTATAGTGAGTTCAGTTCAGTGATTCTAAACAGAAACATAAAGTGTTCATAGAATCCTAATAAAAGAATCCTCCCAGGCACATTTGCAACAATGACCTCTATGTAATTAGCCAAGTTCTGGTGCCAGGAGTACAAGAAAACAAGTAAGAACATTCTCACAGATGATTGTTTTTAACAAGGCTTATTTTCATTTGGGTGTTCTCCTCACTACATATGCATGCCTGATCTCTCACAAAACTAAACCTTATAAGAATGTCAAGGTTAGAAGCGAGGTTCTGTAATTTTCCATTAGTCATCAGGTAGTAGATTTAAACAGCAGATTGGTTTACTTGGCTGGTGCCAAAGTCTATTCAAATGTTCCCTGCCTGTTATTTACTTTTGTTTTTGTGACTCAAAGTATTGCTGCCAAGTATTCTATGACCTCTCCAAAATATTTTAATGTAAATAGGTTTGAAATGTCATCAAGACAATTATATTAAGGAAAATGTTCAAGTAAATCCACAAGCAAAGCGGGTGGGGAGACTTCCATGTAGATCATTAATTCTTAATAATGAGGATAATAAAAGTAAGGCACTGATGATACACTATGTATTTAACATTAGTTGGAAAATAATGATTAAGCAGTAAAAACATAAAACTGTGATTGGAAGGTGATGAGCACATTCCAAGCAGAAAACAGAGCAGAAATGAAACCACGGGGCAGAAAGAATAAGAAGACAAGAAAGGCAAGAGAGCAAGGACTGCAGAGTCCCGGCAGTGTTTGTACTTGGATTTTTTTGCAGAAGCCGTCCATATCCTGTTTAAATAGCCTTCACAGCCAATGGTCAAGCTGATATGCCCAAGGTCAGATACTCAGGGGTGAAATTTTGCAACAAATGTGACCAGATGAATAAAAGGGCACACTTGTGTGGAATTAATCAGCCAGCTCAGCAGGACCCATTTCTCATTCCTTTTTTCTAGTATTTGACAACATTCTCTAACTCCTCTAGATTAGAGTGCAAATGGCATGTTGCTATTATCATCTGATATCAACTCCTTTAAGCCACTGTCAACTTTGCCTTTTGGTTTAGAAGATTCAATCCGTATTTACTGTCTGTTTCAAAATTCTGAGTATCACATGCGTATTTCATATCTCACTGTAGTCTCTTTGTCCAACCAAATCTTAAAAATAAATAAGAAAACTAACTGTAAATAAGAAAGAGAATTTAAGTTATAGAGTAAACAATGATTTTTATGACATTACTATATATTGAATTTTAAAAGTTTCATCCAAATTATTTATGATCAGATCAGCCCCGTGTACAGGAGAAATTGCATCTATTCAAATACAGTCGAAGCATCAAATCCCATTTATTATTCACCCTCATTATTTTAATGTACTTTTTATAAAATTAATTTATTTCAAGATTATAGTATGCAATGCTAACATTTATTTCAAAACCAACATATGGTTCCTCTATTTCATGGAGTAGCACTGTGGAGACCGTACAGTGAATGATAAAAATACACAGACACAAGAAGGAACTTTAAAGTTCACACAGGTACTAAAGGTCAGAAGAGGCAATAGGTTCAAAATTCAGGAAAACAGTTTGGGCAACAAAGAAAATGAAGCAAAAAGACCAGGCAACACAGGCCAGACGAAGGCAAACCTTCATACAACAGGAATTTAGAGTCAAACTCTGAATATTAATGGGAATTATGGGATACCAACATCAAATAGGGCCTCAAACTAATGAACTTACTGTTTGAGGGAAAAAATATGAAGTATTGAGCCTCAGAAATGAAAAGACAAGACAGGGGCGCATGGGTGGCTCAGTCCATTAAGCATCTGACTCTTGATTTCAGTTCATGATCTCAGGATCATGAGATTAAGACCCACCTTGGGCTCTGCTTGAAGTCAGCTTGATATTCTCTTTCCCTCTCCCTCTGACCCTTGCCCCACCTGTGTTCTATAAATAAATAAATAAATAAAATCTTGGGCGGTGGGGAGAAAAAAGATAAAACAAATAGGAACCTCCAGGCTGGAAGAAGGAAAGAAGGCAAAATGTGCCTAATAGTTTGATTTTTTTAAAGCGTAAATTTTACATTTTTTATTGAAGTCTAATTTACATATATTAAAAATGAAGATCCTAAGTGCTTCATTAAATGTGCAGGTTAATAGGTTAAAGGATTACGCAATCCTTTAACTATTCCCCACAACAATATAAAGAACGTTTATATAATCCCAGAAAGTTCCTTTATGCCCACTTTCCTGTCCATTTCTATCTCCACCTGAGGCAACCACTTTCAGATTTCTATAACCACATATTAATTTTGCCTTTTCTTAAAATTTATGTAAATGAATCATTGTACGCATTTCTTTTTTCCATGTAGATTCTTTATAACAAATATACCATTGGATATTCAGTGTAGGGTACATGGGAATTCTCTGATACTGTCTTCTTACCAACTTAGGGCAGGGAAAGACTTATGAGAAGATATATTTACTAAATTACATATTAAGTATATTATTTATTAAAAGATTTATGGGCAGGACTATAAAAGTAGCATAATGATATATTGGTCGGTCCTTATCAAAATTAAGTATTTCTTCTTACTAAGTACCCATCAAATAGGCAAGTTATGGACTGGGAAATACAATTATATGACAAAAGATTGTGAATATATAGAAACTCTCACAAATGAATCATAAACAGACAAAACATCCAATTAAGAATGGGCAAAAGACATGGCAGACATCTTGCAAAAGTATACAGAGTAATGGACAATTGGAAAGTGAAAAGGTAATGAATACCATTAGTCATCAGGAAATGCAAATTAAAATTATGATGATACACTGCTGGCCATCCACTTAAAGGACCAAAAACACAACCAAAAAAACCTGAAAATGCCAAGTTCATCAATATTGGTTTATTAATCATAACAAAGTTTACATACTAATGTAAACTACTAATAATACGTAGGGGTACATACGAACTCTCTATTGGTGAACATGTGGAGCAACTGAAATGCTTGTAAGCTTGGGGCACATGAGTGGCTCTGTTGGTTAAGTGTCTGCCTCTAGCCCAGGTCATGATCCAAGGGTCCTCTGGAATCGAGCCCCACATCGGGCTCCTAGCTCAGCAAGGTGTCTGTTTCTCCCTCTCCCTCTGCCTATTGCTCCCCTGCTTATGCTGTCTCTCTCTCTCTCTCTCTGTCAAATAAATGAATAAATAAAATCTTTTTAAAAAATGCTTTTAAGCTGTGGGGTGCCTGAATGGCTCAGTTGCTTGAGTGTCTGACTCTTGGTTTCTCCTCAGGCCATCATCTCATGGGTCCTGGGATTGAACGCTGTGACAGGCTCTACACTCAGCAGGGAGTATGCTTGAAGATTCTTTCCCTCCGCTCCTTTCCACACTTGCATACTTGCTCTCTAAAATAAATTGGCTCTTGTGTCCCTTTGATACACCACCTCGTTATGGGGTTCTATGACTTGTATGCATGTTTTGTTTATTTCCTTAAGCAATTTCTTGTTTTCTATATAATTCCTGATCCAGTTCTAGAATAATCCATTTCTTATTTCCTTAAGCAATTTCTTATTTTCTGTATAATTCCTGATCCAATTCTAGAATAATCCATTTCTCCCAGGAGCTTTAGTTCCTTTTATTAAGGAATGGTATTAGAAACAAGGTCTGACTACTAGGTGTGCTTGTTGCCACTGAGGTGTTATTGCTTCCATGCCCGCTCTACTGATAAGGAAAGGAAATCTGTAAACATTTCTGTTATAACTATCTGTATTAAGCTAAATATAAGTTTATACTGACATATCCAATTGTAACCCATATTGCATTGATTATTGTAGCCTTTTCCCCTTGTTCATTTGTAAATTCCCAATCCAGTATTGAAAACCTTGGCTCCACTTGTCTACCATCCCATCATTTAATTGTTCAATTCCCACATATATGTATCCTATAATTGTACGGTATCAGAAGTTCTGTAGCTCCACCTGAAACAATTTTATGAATGACAGTACAACGTCTAGGTACCTTTTCTTTCGCTTTGCTGACTGAAAGACTTAAAAGCTACAGTTTTTATTTTCCTGAAATATTTAAGTATTTTTTCCTAAATGTTGAATTTAAATTGGCATAATTAAAAAAAAAGTATTCTTGGTCACTTCAAAAATGTCATTCCATTTTCTATGGCATCCATTGTTTTTGCTATAAAAGTCACTACTGACTTTTTTTTCCCCCTTATCATTGTTTCCCTGTATTCAGTGTGTATCTTTTTCCTATAACTGGTATTAAGTTTTTTATATGATTCTCTAGGTTTTCCCTGGATTCCAAGTACATGTGTGCTAGGTCATTTGATATTGTCCTGCAGATATCAGACACTTTCTTCCACCAGTCCTTTTTTTTTTTTTCTCCTTATATTTGGTTTGTATAATTTCTCTTAACCTGTCTTAAGATTATAGATTCTTTCCTCTGCTGCATCCAGTTTGTTAGAAATACCATCAAGTGGAATTTTTTGTCTGATATTTTACTTAGTCTATTTCTTGCATTTCCTTTTTAACAGTTCCCAATGTGTCCAGTTTCTCTACAGACTCTGTACCATATTTATCATAGTTATTTCAAAGTCCCTTTCATATAATTACAACAAATGGGAGACTTTTATATTTGCCTCTATTAGCAGTTTTCTCTTTAGACCCAGGCCCATATTTTCTGTTGTCTTCAAGCATCTTGCAATTTTTACTGGATGCTAGATATTATAAAAAAAAGAGAGAAGAGTAAATAATATTTGCTCTAAAAAATATCTTGCCACTTTTTCTATCAGCCTTCTTGTTTGGAAGTTTTAGTCTATTGAATCTCTATTACTGCTGAGCCTAGACTTTGTTTAAGCTCTACCTAGACTCAATTCATTTCCTTAAAATGTTTTTGGGTTCTCAGCACTGGCCAAACTTTGTAGATTTTTGTACCTGATAACTAACACACTAAACTACCTGCTACTCTGTTAGCTCAAAATCTCAGCTTCCAGTATGTCCAAGGGTTACTCCCTTTATCTCTCAGTCTTGCCATCTTTGTGTCCTAGTATAACTTTCTCCAACCTGTTACCCGGCCCCCAACTTCTAGAGGGCTACTGCTGTAAGTTGATTAAGGCCTGGAATCCCCAAGACTGCTCCCGGCAATCCTATCTCACTCCTCTCTTTTCACATACTTTTGAGCACTCTGACCTTTTGAACAAAGTTAGAGGGTGGGTGCAGACTTAGTCTGACTGGAGCTCCAGGAGATTGTTATCTTATCATTCCAACACACACTCAATCATTAAACATTTGGCTGACCTCCCTTCACCTCCGTTCATGGTGCATTCATGTAGTATAAATGTACTTTATGTACCATAAACTGCTCTGTAAGAAATGAAAGCAGCTGTGACTTTCAGAGGTTGTTGTTGCTTTTTGGATTAAGATTACTAGAGTTTGTGTCCTCAGGTCTTTGATAAGCTTTTTTTGTGTTTTGTTTTGTTTTAAATGATTTTTAAAATCTTCTCTGGCTTGGGGAGGCTGGGTGGCTCAGTTGTTAAGCATCTGGCTTTGGCTCAGGTCATGATCCCAGGGTTCTGGGATCAAGTCCTGCATTGGGCTTCCTGCTTGGCCAGAAGCCTGCTTCTCCCTCTCCCACTCCCCGTTTGTATTCCCTCTCTTGCTGTGTCTCTTCCTGCCAAATAGGTAAAGTCTTAAAAAAAACCCAAAAAACAAACAAAAAAACTAAAAATAAATCCTTTCTGGCTTGTGCTTGTGAAGTGGAGCAAAAGTCTCCTGTAACTTCATAATTCCTAATTAGGCTCTGTATTTTTCTTGTTTTATAACCCTTTCAGAACACCTCCTCAAGGATTTCTGGATCCAGTTCTCCACTTTGCCAACGGTGGTGATGTTCACTTACTAAAAAACCGAAAATACTTCTTCTTTTCTTTCCTAACCATTCAATTTTACTGATTATTCTTCCTTGCATTTATGTTGTAAAAAGCTACTTGGTCCCCTGTGACTCATATCTGGCCTTGTTTCTTATTCCCGGAGTCTCTTATTCCAGTCATGTTTCCCTTCTCTTCTATCTATGCATACTTGAGTCTCCCTGTACTTTGAGAAAAAGTCTGACCTTTGGTAGGAAATATGTAAGTAGAACTTACCTTAAGCCTTTTAGTTATTATTAAGCTCAATTCTTGGATTAGCACCTACCACAGATGTATTGCCCATTTTGCCTAGATTCTTAACTTGCTTTATATTGGCTTTCTCACTCTGTTTTAAGGATTGCTTCTTCCTAAAACCTTTTGTTTCTTTATTACTAACCATCTTGTCTATCCCAGCTGCATTCAACTTTTGGACTTGACTAACTGCCCAGCTGAGCACATAAAACTCACCATCATTCTCTGACTTCCTCTACAGCTGTGGCCACTAGAGAAAAAAAAAATTGTCATTTCCCCTTCCCTCCATCTACCAGAACTCCAACTTGAATAGTCCCAGTGTCTTTCAAATAACTTATTAGATTTGTTGTCTCATTTGGATTGCTGTTCTGATCATATGATTTAATATATAACCTCAAAATATGTTATGGGAGATACTAAGATACCAAAACTATGAGAATATATTATTTGAATCTCAAATAATCTTCAATCTGGAAAACATATGGACATAAATTTTAATACAGAGGGCTTTATCTATTCCTTGATTATCAGTAGCTATTCCTAATTTAAGGACAAGCTTGTCTATCAGCCATCTCATCGATCTCATTCCACCAGTTTGTCAGGAAATAGAATATATAAAACAAATCATGAAATTTCAATTTATATAACTCTATTCCCCAGCTACATCACTGATTTTGTTTAAACTTAAGAAGTCCTTTCTCAGGGTGCCTGGGTGGCTCAGTGGGTTAAATCCTCTGCCTTTGGCTCAGGTCATGATCTCAGGGTCCTGGGCTTGAGCCCTGCATCAGGCTCTCTGCTCAGCAGGCAGCCTGCTTCCCCCACCCCCAGGCCTGCCTCTGTGCCTACTTGTGATCTCTGTCAAATAAATAAATAAATAAATAAATCTTAAAACAAAACAACAACAACCAAAAAACCCTCCTTTCTCTGGGGCACCAGGGTGGCTCCATTTGTTGGGTAACTGACTTGGTTTTGGCTCAGGTCGTGGTCTCGGGGTCATGGGATTGAGAACCAATTTGGGCTCTGCACTCAGTGGGGAGTCTGCTTGAGATTTTCTCTCCCTCTCCCCTTGCCCCTCCCCCTTCTCATAAATAAATAAATCTTCAAAAAAATAAATTACAAAATTAAAAACTCCTTTCTCCAAATTCTGTATTTAACTCCTTCCACAGTCTCTCAGGAAATGCTTAGTGATAACCAAATCATGTTGATTCTATTTTCCAGTTATTCCTCCCTATTCATCTTCTCTGTTCACCAGGCATCATTACGTTTGCTCTGGATTCTTCTCATACTTCCTGTCAGGTCTCCCACCCACCCACTCCCCATCCATTTTCATCAACAATTCCTGAATAATCTTTCTAAAATGTATATATGACTTTATTTTTAAAATGGTAACTAGTCCTTAGCAATACTCAATTTGGTAATTCTTTTTTTTTCTTTCTTTGAAGATTTTATTTATTTATTTGACAGAGAGAGAGAGAGAGAGAGATCACAAGTAGGCAGAGAGGCAAGCAGAGAGAGGGAAGTAGGCTCCCTGCTGAACAGGGAGCCCGATGCTGGGCTTGAGGCTCGATCCCAGGGCCTGGAATCATGACCTGAGACAAAGGCAGCCACCCAACCAACTAAGCCACCCAGGCACCCCTAAAATTTTAAACATAACCTGTCATAGACGTTCTACTTCTGGGTATACACTCTAAAGAAATGTAAGCAACATATCTTGGAAAGAGTTATACATGAATGTTCATAGCAGTTTTGCTTATAACAGACAGAAAGTTGAAAGTAGCCCAAATATTATCAATAAGTGAACAAACTGTGGTATATCCTTATAAGGGAATACTTAGTAATAGAAAGGGAGGGACTATGCCTGAATCAGGCTCTCTGCTCAGCAGGGAGCCTGCTTCCCTCTCTCCCTGCCTGCCTTTCTGCCTACTTGTGATGTTTCTCTGTCAAATAAATAAATAAAATCTTTAAAAAAAAAAAAAAAAAAAGAAAGGTAAGGACTATGGTACTTGTAACATGTTGGATAAATATCAAAATAAGCAGAATGAATGAAAAAATCTAGAAAAAGCAGAGTATATGTCATTTGATTCCCTTAATGTAAATTTCTAGAAAATGCGAGCTAATCTATGACAGAAGATAGATCAGTGGAAGAATAGCAAGATGGAATTACAAAGGACACAAGGAAATTTTTGTGTTAGTGAATATATTCATTATTTTGATTATGGTTATGGTTTCACAAGTACATGTGTATGTTCAAACTTCTCAGGTTGTACACTTTAAACATGTACAGTTAATGGTATCCAATTATACCCTGATAAAACATTAAGGAAATAAAAAAATAAATTAAAACTCTCTTACACATTCCTCACCTTCTCCAGGGAATCTTCATCAATCTTTTAGTAGGACTTAGACGGCATTCTTCTATCATTCACATACTTATCATATTTCATTATTCCATTGATTTACCTGTTTACCTCACTAGATTTTAAGCAATAGAGAAGGAAAGACATTATTTTTGAGGTTGATTTCTTAAGAGATAAAACAGGTCTTTTCAGAAAACATACATTGTTTCTGCTCAAAGTAGAACACTGACTTGAATGGACATTGTTCTATACTGATGCCCAATGCCCTCTTCTATATAGTAATATTTGTTACTTTTTTAAGGTCATCATTATTAATTACTAATGTTTAAAATTTGAAAACTAATCTGGAGATCAACAGAATTGAACAGGCAGTATTTCCTACTGATATTTAAAAATTCTGAAAAGTTGAAATTAGAATGTTAGGCACATATATTCTGACACACCTCTTATAGGTATGCCAGTTTCTACATGCCTCGTCTGTCTTAAATATAAAACTAACCTGGTCATCCTATGCATTTCGGTGGTTCATGAAAATTCCCAAAAATCTTTGTTAGGGGTCCCATGTTGGAAAATATAACAAGTAATAAGGTCAATAGGCCAAGCTAGACCAAACTGTCATAATTTAGGAGTCACAGTGTGGAGGAACTTTAGATACCAGTATTTAGAAAGAGGGAACAAGCACAATTAAAGGAAATTAAAGGAAAATTAAAGGAAAGTTTGGGGTGAATCTCAACAGATATTAAGAAAAAATATAAGTGATATTTTCTCTCTAAAACTAAAGCTTTTTGGCTCTTCATAATCAAAAAAGCCTAGGAACTCTGCTGGTGTTTTGTGTTACTGTTTGCAGCTATGTTGTCTAAAAGAGTTGTCCTAGCCACATGCGGCTATTAAGAACTTGAAATGTGGTTACCCTAAATTGAATCGGGTAAATTTCTGACTTCATATGAAAAAAGAATGTAAAGTACCTCATTAATTATCTTTATTACACATGTTGAAATAATAATGTCTTGGACATACTGGGTTATTACAATTAATCCTACCTATTTCTTTTTATTTCTTCTAACACAGCTACTAGGAAATTTTAAATTACATATATGGCTTGCATTTATTGTTGACTTGCGGTATGATGGAAAGGAACCATGTTTAAACACTTGGGAAAGGGTAATAGAGAGAAGCATCATCCAGAAGCAGGGATTAGATAGGACAAAGTGATCAAGACATGAGCCAGGAACAAAGCACATAAAATAATCATGGTCAATTATCAACAAAGTTGTAAGCCTCTCTTCTCAGAAATATTTAGAAAAATTGGGGAATGCACTCCCTTGAAGAAGTGGTGTAATGGAACGTAAGTTCTCTCCTTGGTGAGTAGAGATTACACCAGGTGGAATTGTCACAGAGGAAACTTTATTTACAGTAATTAAGATCACTGTGAATAATTTCCAAAGCCATAACTCCCTGAGTGGGGTAAGTGAGTTTCTTTTATTTAGGGTGAGGATCAATATTCAGAAATGGGAGTTTTGTCATCACAAGGAAAGGTGGGCATAACACTGTACAGGTATTCTTAAAAAAACACCCCTATATACCCAATCCTATGTTATGTTAATAAAGCTTGTGCTACTCCCAGGAGTAGACTTTAATATAATGGAGACTTTAATATAATGAAGCAGAGGTAACTGTTGGACAAGGAGAAGGGGCATTGGGCCTGCTCTAAGAGTAATTAATTATAAGCTGGTGTCTTGGGCTCCTTTTCTCTGGTAAAGAATGCAGCAACTGGCTTACTTTTGAAACAGCACAGGGAGTTATGGGGGCTTTTACTACTATTTTATTGTCTCTGATATAGTTAGGCTATATCCTGGCTTGTTAAAGATGTTAGTTTTTGCATTCTCTTTATTTCCTTATCGTTAACTACTGAGGTTTTTGCTGTTATTTGTAATTCTGACACCTGGAAAAGCTCTGTTAGAAGTTGTGTTAGGGTGGGCGCCTGGGTGGCTCAGTCATTTAGGTATTTGCCTAAGTAACTGCTTGGGTCTTCATCCCAGAAGTCTCACATGTGGCTCCTTGCTTGAGAAGCCTGCTTTTCCCTCTGCTTGCTGCTCTGCCTATGTATGCCATCTCTCTATCAAATAAATACCTAAAATCTTAAAAAAAAAAAATGTTAAGGCAAGTAGGCAATGAGATCACAGAAAATAGATGGGGGCCTAAAATGACTTCTCTTTCACCTCCCTCTACTTACAGAAAGTTCATTTGCCTCTTAATGTAAAGGGTGACTTTAGAAGACTGGAAAACCAGGTGCTGCAGTAATTTTTCCTTGGGTGCCCATGGTTCTTGGTCACACCACTTCAAGGAATGAAGAGGTAGACCAGACAGAGTGGTGGGCAGCAAAGCAAGTTTATTGAGTGATAGCAAAGTTATAATGCAAAGCTCCCAAGAAAGGAGCGGACCTGAGAGGGTTGCAACCATAGTTTCTAAGTCTAGGGGTTTTTTATGGGCTTCTTAGTGGGCTGTTTTAATCTGATTAACATCTCCCCCCCACCCCTCGGACCGACATCCAATCAAGTTGTCATCTATCAATCACAGGGGAAAGGGTGGAGGGCTCCTTCCAGGGTGGTGTAAGATCCTCTTAAGGTAGTTTCCTCTTAGGGCGGGGCCACATTGTCCCAGCCTGGCTGCCTCCCAGCTATCCCTCATGGGGAGTCACGTGTGGAATCTCTGCTCAGATATTTTGTTTCTCATCTTCCACTTCCTATTTCAGATTTAATATGCAATGAGAAAATACAACGTTATTTAACTATAGGATTTAGCTAGATTTAAAAAAAAAACATTACTTTCAGGTCACGGAATACTAGATATGGAAGTGATGAGCTTGATATAGGAGTTCCCTTAGGACTTAAAACTTTAAATGTTTAAATAATTTTATTTTTATTCATTCATTCTTACATGAAATTCATTGTTTTATATTAGAGGATTACTTACATGGTTAGGGCATTTGTGTTTTTTACAATGACAATCCATAAAAGCACCAAATCTACTTGGACATCTTTCCACCATTCCTCACCTTGCTGGCCACTGAAGCAACTCCAAAAACCCCTATAGCCAGAATCACGGGTGTCCCATTTCATAAATAAAAATTAAAACCCATTCCTTCAAATGTTAAACTCGATTTAAATAATGAGAATACTTTTTGGGCAGAGGAAGTTTTTAAAATTGCAAAAAGAGGATGAATCTGTTCAGTTTTCTGAAAAGAAATGTGGTGTCACCTAGTATTGATACACAACTGATTCCTGTCTCTGTATCTCTAATTCGTAACCGTCATTTCCCAAAGCCACTTTTGAAACCAAGGAGAAATAATGGCTAGCAGATATAACACCATTGTTGTACTGCTTTAGGTCTAAATACAGTACAGCCATCTTTATCTAATTGGGTTTTATAACCCATTTTCTTGCCATTTTAGTCCTTATTATTTCACAGCCAGGATTTTTACTCTGGTCTTAATGCACAGACTTCAAGAAAATCTGTGAACACTCTGAAAATGTATACAAATACTGTTGTCTATCTGTTTTCCATTGGGACAGTAGAGTCCCCAAGATTCTGATTTGTCATAGCCAAGCTATTTATTTTGAAAATTCAAACAATTTTAGGGGAAGATGCCATCCCCTCTCCTCTTCCTCCACCTTTGGAAGATTTAGCTAAAGAGGGGTTGACAATGATTTAATCAATATCTCATTGTTGGACATTTAGGTTAAATGAACACACTTTGTACAGGAATCTTTCTAGAGTTCTTGTTAGCTTTAGGATAATTCCAAAGGGTGAGACTGCTGAGCTAAAGGATAAGATAATTAAAATATTTAATACTTTTTTAAAAAGTTCATTTATTTTTAGTAATCTCTACAACCAAGGTGGCACTGGAACTCAGGACCTGGAGATCAAGAGTCCACTCAGCTCCAACTAAGCCAGCCAGGTGCGCCAAAATCTTTAATATTCTTCATACATACTGCCTTATTGTCAGGAAGTTATGAAATTACATTTTCGCCAACATTGTGTGAAGTTTATTATCTCACATGTGGATATAACTTGTATATTATTTTGACTTGTATTTCTTACTTTTACTTATCTTCATGTTCCACGAGCCAAACACACCAATCCCGCCAGAAGAGAAATAAAGTACTATTACTTCCTTCCTTGGTTACTATGCATGCTATGACCGTGATTGTAAAATAGCTAATATTAATCAAACGTAAAATTCTCTGAAGGAATTTGAGCTGGGATCTACTACGGCCGTAACCACTGAGTTAAGGGGACAGGGGTGGAAGATGGTGACTCATGTGCAAAAACAGAAGGAAAACCAAAACAAAGCAAAACAAATTCCCCAAAACACGGCTCCTGCCGCGCTTAGTTTCCTTCTACCCGGCAAGAGGTTCTAAATTTTAAACGATTTGAATTTCCAGCTGCCAAACCCGCGTCTGCCAACCAGTTCATCCTACTCCCAGCATCGCGAGCATGAGCGACAACTCGCACAGCGTGGACTAGACGGCAAATATTTTTTCCCCCTTTGCAAAAGGAAAAGGCCTAATAGGGGAGGGGGAAAAAAGGTGGTACTATTGCTTTTAAATTTTCCAGGGCTAGACTTTTACCTTTAAGTTTTGAGAGACATAGGTAACAAAACCCCTGGAGAGTGCACAGTCACAGCCGCTGCGCTTCCGGGATTTAGCCGAGCGGAGGGAGGACGCATGCGTAGTGCACGCTCGTAGGTCACTCACCTCCTACGAAAGCGCTCTGCGCAGGTGCGGACGCAGGTTGCAGCAGCGCTTGGCCTCAGCTGATGCTGTCGTCCTGCCGCCCCTCCCCCGCCCCGAATCCGCCGTGTCCCGGCGCTTGTAGGCCTGTCGCTCCAGCCCCCGCGATCCGGACGGCAGACCCCGTGACCCTGTCCTCGGGCCTGTGTGCGCCGGAGCAGCTCGGGACTGCGCAGCGACCCGAGTGTTGGTGAGCGACCCCGGACGCGCAACCCCTCGGTCCATATTTTGGAGTGGATCTGAGCGGCGGCGCCTTGGAAAGAGCCGAGAGGGACGGGGAGTTATAGGCGGAGAGGCCGCAGGGGAGCTGGGCCAGTTCGGGCACCGAGGAGGCGCTCAGGGTTGGCTGATGGCGTTGTTGGTTGTTGTGTCACCTCCTACCGGGGTCCAGCCTCTTGCCGAGGGAACTTTAGGCTTTGGCCCAAGCCCAGAGCATAAGGTTGATCCAGGCCCCCACACCTTGTACAACCAGGTGGCCCCTGGTTGTGCTTTTCTTGAGTTTGCTTGCACGGTTCCCTTGTCTTATGTTTAACCTTTACAGGGTAGGCTGTGTGCCGAGTCTTGTTTATGTAGCTTAGGAATGGTGCTGGCTTTCTTCGTTATCACAGGAGATAGTGACCCATTTAAATTGGATGGAGTGCTGTACTTTTTTTTCTTTTTAATCTCTCCTTGCTGTCTTAGATCCATGTTGGGTTTTCAGTAGGAAATTGTGATAAAAACATTGAATACAGGGAAGAGAAGGGGGTTTAGCACCTAATGATAAACAAACCAGCGAGTGTCCAGGAATAGAAGTGGCTAAATATTTCTACACTGTGAGGAAAATCCAGTAGGGAGGGTAGGGGGTATCTGACGAAGTCTGGTGCTAGTCAGTTAGCCTTGCCGAAACACCTGTTAAAGGCCGACTCAACTGTTAGATACACATAGAAGACAGGCCCAGACTGAGAGCCACTTGATCTTGCCTTGTGTCTCCCTCATCCCCCCACCAAAGCATTCTAGTGGGATGCATTTTACCCTCGTGTGTTAACTGAGATCCCAGAAAGGATGCTTCTGTGGCCACACTGCTGAGGCCCTCAATCCCTGTCCAACTGATATTTCACATAGGTCACTGTGTGGGGAGAGTGATGTTAATTCGCCCCTGAACCACCTGTGACTGGCATGTGTTGGTTTGGCTTGGACTTAATGTCATTAGACAAACCAAGAGAAGATAATGCATTTGTGAAAGTTACAAGCTCATTTGTTTTTAAACCTAACACGTACAATGTATATGGAGATTTTTAATAATAAAATTGTGAAAATAAGCATCTTCATCATTCTACACTTTTATATTTGTCTGCTAGTTGTATAATTTTTTTTATCCTCCTGTTTACACTATGTTTGAATGATCCCCAACACTTGGATGGCATGCCAGTCTTAAAAAGTGAACTTTTCTTTGTACTCCAGTATGACTTGAATTATTGTCAGTTTTCCTTACTCAAATCACTGAGAATTTCTATAAATTTTTAGAAGATTATTTATTTATTTGACACAGAGAGAGAGAGATCACAAGTAGTGGGGAGGGGAGCAGCCGCTCCCCCCGGCCCCCCAGCAGAGAGCCTGATGCTGGGCTTGATCCCAGGAAGGTGGGATCATGACCTGAGCCATCCAGGCGCCCCATTGAGGTTTTTTGTTGTTGTTGTTTAAAGATTTTATTTTATTTATTTATTTATTTATTTAAAGATTTTATTTTTATTTATTTATTTATTTGACAGACAGAGATCACAAGTAGGCAGAGAGGCAGGCAGAGGGAAGCAGGCTCCCCGCTGAGCAGAGAGCCCCAGGTGGGGCTCAATCCCAGGACCCTGAGATCATAACCCGAGCGGAAGCAGAGGCTTTAACCCACTGAGCCACCCAGGCGATTTTATTTATTTGTCAGAGAGTGAGCGAGTGCATAGTAGGGGGAGCAATAGGTTCCTCACAGAGCAAGGAGCCCCATGTGGAACTCGGAACTCACTGGATCCTAGGGTCCTGGGATCATGACCTGAGCAGAAGGTAGAAGCTTAACCACCTGAGCCACCCAGGCGTCCCTGAGTTAGAATTTTTAAAAGAAATGCTCATCTCTTCGTATGAATGTCTATATAATAATAAATTTTTAGGAACTGATAAAAGATATATGGTCAAATTTAGGAAGAGAAGAAATGTTTTGAAATGTTTAAATGTTTTATTCATTTTCCCTCACAATATCAGCAGGTTGGATTATATGACTTTTAAGTTCTTTTTCATCCTTAAAATTGTATGACTCGGGGCTGCTGGGTGGCTCAGTGGGTTAAAGCGTCTGCCTTCGTCTCAGGTCATGATCCCAGGGTCGTGGGATCGAGCCCAGCATCAGGTTCTCTGCTCAGCAGGGAGCCTGCTTCTTCCTCTCTCTGCCTGCCTCTCTGCCTACTTGTGATCTCTGTCTGTCAAATAAATAAATAAAATCTTTTTAAAAAATCTAAAATTGTATGACTCAACTGCAGTGCTATTGCATTACCTCCCTGCAGAGGTTATTTTGCTATAGGTATGGTATTTATAGGTACTACTACTACCTATTCTTACTTGGTTTTAAATTTATATTAAATATAAATTTAAATTTTACCCATGTTATTTTTGATAGCATCATACTAAAATTTTGGAAATTAATGTACTAAGTTTTACTGCTTTGTATTGGTGAATTATTAAATATCTTTGAATATTAATTTCATAATTTTAGGTGTGCCAACTGTTGAAAGAAAAAAATGCAGGATTTGGTTTTTGAGTTGTTTATGTTTTAAATGTTAAGGCTAGAAATGTGAGAATGAGAAGAATTGTGGATTTTATTTATCACAAAGGGGCATGAATTTTAACAGACTGAAACTTACTACTTTGAACTTGTAACCAGGGCTTAGGCCCAAGGAAACCTGGCTCCAGGAGTCCCAAACAGACCAGGTTCAGCCACTCACCACTGACAAAAATCCAAAAGCAGAGATAGGGGTGGTGGTGAAACAAGAAAGGAATTTATTTCAGTGAAGCCAACATGGGGAAGATAGGGGACTGAGGTCTCAAAATACTGTCTCCAAAGTGCGGAAAATACTTTTGAGTTTATATAAGGAAAATGTGGGACGAAACTGGATGGGTACACACAGGTGGGTGGTAAAGGTCAGATCCACCATTGTAATTGGCATCAGTCCTGCTGGCCCCTTATTGCTTGAGGTGCTTGTTTGCTTCCCTTTGTGGAATGCTTTGCCCTCAGTATCTTTGGCCTGCGTTTTAGAGATAAGCTGGAAAGAAGAATTTAATCAATTAGAAAGTACAGACTGAGGTTTAATGGGAGGTAATTGAAGTCTTCGAACTTGCCTGGTGATACATATAATAAGTAATGATAATTTGCCTAAACCAACTTTAGCTTTAGCACTAATTGGTTTAAAGATAGAATATGTTTTTGTTTTATGTTTTTGTCTTATTCTAAGAAAAGCGAAGCCCACTTTATTTTCGGAGAACTCTAAAAAAGTATAGACTTGTAAAATTTTAATGTTTGAAAGCCCATTCTCATCACAAGTCTGATACATCATTTTATAATATTTTGTTAGAAAAACACTTTGGAGAGGGGCGCCTGGGTACTTCAGTGGGTTAAGCCTCTGCCTTCAGCTCAGGTTATGATCTCAGGGTCCTGGGATCCAGCCCCTTATTGGGCTCTCTACTCAAGCAGGGGGCCTGCTTCCCCTACCCCTCTCTGCTTGCCTCTCTGCCTACTTGTGAACTCTCTTTCCCTGTCAAATAAATAAATAAAATCTTTAAAAAAAAAAAAAAAGAAAAGAAACACTTTGGACTTTTGGATCCCTTGTTTCAGATATTACTTTGATTAAATATAATTCTAATCAGAAAGTAATTTGAATATTCCTGTGAAGTTTGCTCTATATTAATTAGGTTGTTATAAAATCTCATATTTTAAAATCTCATAAAATTAGGTTGTTATAAAAATCTCATAATGTTCTTGAGTATACTTTTTTCCTGAAATTTACTGTAAGATTCTTCTTTTTCTTTAGACATGGGAAAGTCTTTTTCACATTTGCCTTTGCATTCAAATAAAGAAGATGCTTATGATGGAGTCACATCAACTGAAAACATGAGGAATGGACTGCTTAATAATGAAGTCCATAATGAAGATGGAAGAGGTGGAGATGTCTCTCAGTTTCCATATGTGGAATTTACAGGAAGAGATAGTGTCACTTGTCCCACTTGTCAAGGAACAGGAAGAATTCCTAGGGGTATGTGTTACTGTGTTGTTTTTCCTTTAAGAGTAATTCCAGACATTCACACAAATAATATAAAACCCATAGATCTAAGCATAACCCTCTGTGTTTCAGAAGTCTTTTAGAATTAAAGTTAAAACTGTATATTAGTTATCTTCAGTAAGAGATACAAAGAAGTAAATATAAACATTTAAAAAAAAAGATCAGAAACATCTTAAGGTTCCTAAAGCAGTAATGAAAACTACCAGTCTACCTCTAGTACTTTTTTCTTTCCCACCTGCAATAGCAGATAGGCAATATCGCTTGACTGAAATTTTTTAGACCTATTGGGAATCAGTAGAGGTGGTAATCACATGTTGGGTTTGGGGAACAATTTCAGTAATATGGTGACCTAATATTTTTAATTCATTATCTAAAGAATAGTAAGAAGCTAGTCATGCCCTAGTTAGTTAGTTAGTTATTCTTTGGAGGAACTACATGAAGAGGGATGGTAAATGAAGATGGGCCATGTAGGGGGGAAAATCAGTTTGTGGCATATCATAGGGAAATTTAGAAGGGAATAATCTTCACGTGCAGTTTGTAGGCTAGACAGATTTCAGTAGAAGTGGAAACAATAGAAATAATACAAATACTTTGTGTTATTGTGTTATTCATATTTACCGGTTGAAGCTGATAGGTATTCCTGCAGAAAGTGGAAGAACAAAGTGACAGGGGAAGACAGATCAGTTTATACCAGTTTCTTTTAAAAAATGCCTTGGGTTAGGGAAGTTTATCTATGAGTTGGCCTTTGAATGTGATGGTATTATCTTTTCAGAGAATGAAAGGATTTTTTTTAGGCAAAAGGATTAGTGCCTCTGGCTTAGAGGAGGGAAAAAAGGACTATTTTAGCAATCTGGATATATTTTTAAGGTATAGCCTATAGGCTTTTTTTGGCAGCCTGGAAATGGATTGTGGTTCGTAGGAAATCAGGATGACCTTGGAAGTATTTTTGTCTGAACAGCTGGAAGAATGGAATAGCTGTTTATTAGGATGGAGAACAGGTTTGTGTGTATCTGTCTGGTGAGAGATCAGGAACTCTGTTTTAGACATAAAAGTTTTGGGATGCATATTTGGCATCTAGGTGGATATGTTTAATAAGTAGTTACAGTAAGTGTCTGGAATTCAGGTGTAAGCCCTCAGCTGGAGTCATCCGAATACAGGTGGTTACTTGAAGCTGAGTTGGATGAGAGCACCAAGCTTATCAGTGTGAATAGGAAAAAAAAAAAAAAAAGACCCTAGTGCCAAACCTGGGGGCACTGGGACATTTCCAAGTCAGTGATTTGAGAAAGACTTAGCAAAGACAATGAAAAACAGCTATAGTAGAAGGAGGAAATTTTAGTCTCTGGTGTCCTGGAAATGAATGTAGAAAGTGCACCAAGTAGGAGAGAGTAAGGACCTGTTGGATGCTACCAACAGATCAGGTAATGTAAGGACTGAGAACTGACCATTGGATTTGGTGATGTACATGGAGACCACTGGAGACTTTTAAAAGAACAGCTTGGTGGGTTGCATAAACATGTATAGCATGTACAGAGTGGGATCAAGAGAGTATAGGAGGAGTGAAGTTATATAGTGAGAAAATAGGTATTTTAAGGAGTTTTACTGTATATATAAGGAAGAAGAAAGATGGTAGCTGGAGGGCACTGTGAGGTCAGGAAAGGGATTTTTTTTTTTTTTTAAGGTAGAGTGAATAATATGATGAGAATAATCCATAGAGAAAAAAAAACAATGTAGGAGATGGGGGAATTATTAGATGTAGTGCACAAGTGCAGGGGGCTGCTCTCACAGGGAAGCATCTGCAGTTTAGGCTTTGTAGTAGGGAAGTAGAGTATATGGACACAGAAACAGGTAGGTGAGTGGATGTGGTAGTGGGAGCTTGTGGAAGTTCTTTCCTGTTTGCCCCATCATGAGCTAAGAGCGAGGATAGGGAAGAAGGTATTGGAGATTTGAAGCGAGAGTTGGAAGTTATAAAGTTGTGGTTTTGGAGAGTCAGATGGAGAGTGTGAACTAGGAAAATTGTCTGATGGTTGACATCATTAAAGGCCACTTGAGATTAGTGATCGAAACGAGGCCAGTGAGCAGAGTTGCATGTTTTTATGTATCCACATTTAGCTGTATCAGCATGGTAACTGAAAGGTTGCTTTTAATAATAATATAGTTTAGTCAAATGAATACCACCAAACAAGACAGGATACATGTACATACAGAGAGACATACATACATAACAAATATTTACTTGTGGGTGTGGGGAGGTAGTGTAAATGAGTGGAGAGTTGTAGAAGGGGCAGAGAGGAATAATGGAAACATTATAGGAAGCTTTAAAAGAGAATTTGACTGTAGTGCTTTAAGAGTTAATACAAAAAGTCAAGTTCTGATAAGATTGCAGAATTGGTTTATTAAAGATCTATGTATCCATTAAAGTATATGGATATAGCCTAACCCAAGAAATGAAAGATGTGTGACCTGAGTTGTGGAAGCCTCATTTTGTATGGGCTTTTGAAGCGTGAGATGTGTTATGTATTGATTTTGGTTTTCAAGGAGTATAGTGCAAAGGATTTCAGGACACAGAGGTAGCAGATATTTCTTTTGCTCTTACCCAGATAACCAAATCAGAATCTAAGCAGGAAATAGTAGTGGAAGAAGTTTTGGTAAATTCAGATCTTCTGAAAGCTGAGCCTCTTGCGATCTTTTTCAGTAAAGTCATTACTCTTTCTCATTCTTTGTATTATTTGTATTCATAACTAGATATCAGGCTATGAAAAATACATTATTTGTTTTGGAATTTAGTGTCTATTAGATAATTTTAGAAGATTTTGAGCAGTTTACCAGAGAGATGAGAGCTAGATGGTATTCTGGTCCTTCTAAACCAGACTTTGATAGAAAGCCACTATATTTTAATTAATCATATTAGTAAATTTCTAAACCTATTTTTACTTTTAGGGCAAGAAAATCAGCTGGTGGCATTGATTCCATATAGCGATCAGAGATTAAGGCCAAGAAGGACGTAAGTGATGATAAGAAAATAGCAAATTTTGGGGGTATTTTTCTCCTTTTCAAATTACATATAATCACTCTAGTTAACTATTAAAATGAAAAACGTTATCAGGTTCTTAAATTACGCCATCGATGCTTCACGTCATTTAAAAGAAGGATTTCTGATTGGGATAAGGCCTTCAAAGTGGCATAGTGTCTGAATCTTCTTAAATCTATTTACTAAAACAGACAAACCTAGAAAAGCAGTAGGAAACAAACATTTGCATTAAAAATGGGTGTTAAGGTTCTCCTACTCACCCCAGATTAAAAATGGAGCAAGGATCAAAACATGTTAGCAGCTGTGTGGAATTTGTGAAGGGAAACAAAAAGAACTGCTGAAGGTCCTCAGAGTTCTGAGACAAAGCAAATGTTCTGATACACAAGTCCCAAAAGCAAAAGATCCCACTCAGAACACTTCCAGCAAATACTTCTGGATAACCTGCAAAATGGGAGGACTCTTAGTGTGCTGCACCTTGGAGAAAGTGCAGAAAAGGTCACAGAGATCCACTAAGGGCCCTTATGATCAGAAGGAACTAGACCACCTTGATCCTCAAAGACCTTAAGAAAATTCACCAAAAGCTATTGTAACAGGACAGACATATCCTAAGGAAAAGCCTGTGAGGGACTGAATCCATTTTGTACAGGGAAAGAATAGGGAAAACGGAAGAAAAGTTCGGAAAACTGGAGAGAGAATCTCAGAACTATAGAAGTGTATATACATATAGGCCATCTTACAAAAATAAAAAGAAAGAAAACAGTTAATTTTGTATTTTAATAGAAGATGGAGTTTTGAGCAGTGAAGCTAGGAAGGCCACCCTGGCTCATCCTCATCGCCTAAAATGGAAGCTTCTATTAAAAGTACAAAAACATTTCATTTAAAGATGAGCAACAAAAAAGTATTGCAGTGAAGCATCATACAAAGATAGTGTTAAACTGAAAATGCTAATAGATCATAGAAGCATATCAGAAAAACATGAAAATAACAATATTATAAATGTTCTTAAAGAAATTGAAACTGTAGAAGCTATGAAAGAACTGCAGGAGTCATAAATTGAAAAGCTCAGAAATGAGATGACTAAACAACATGACGACGTGAAAAGAGACATGAGGACTTGAACCTCTGAAAGAATTAGGAAAAATTAATTTCAGAAATAGAGACAAGACCAGAAGAACAGTTGCAAATAGATACCATGAAAAGTATAGCAAAGGGAAGAGAAGTTACAAAGGAGGAAGTGAAAACACACACACAAATTAATGAAAAGTAAGGTAACCATAAGCAAAGATTGAACACTCATATAATTGAAGCCCCTAAAGAAAAATCAAAGGAATCAAACTGAACAAATACTAAACATTCAGTTCAAGAACACTTCCTGGGGATGCCTGGGTTGCTCAGTTAATTCAGCATCTACCTTCGGCTCGGGTCATGATCCCAGGGTGCTGGGGTGGAGTCCCACATCGGGCTCCTTGCTCAGCAGGGAGCCTGCTTCTCCTTCTGCCTGCCAGTCCCCAGGCTTATGCTCTTTTTCTCTTAACAAATTAAAAAAAAAAAAAAAAAATTTTAAAAAAAAAAAAGCACTTCCTCAACTGAAACAAGACACAGACCTACATATTGAAAAGAGATGCCATGATCTTCAAAACATTCTATCCATCCTAGTGAAATTTACTGGACTTCGAATGTAAAAAGCAAAAAAAAAAAACCCAGAAAAACCCTTTGAAAGACCCCAGGCAGAAGGATCAATTAATTTATAAGGGACAGAAAATCAGATTGGCCTGCTTCTTACCCACAGTGCTCCAAATAAGTAACCAGTAGAGCAGCATATTTAAATATTTATAGAAAAAAAATGCACAAGATTTTAAAAAGGTTGATCTGACCCTTTATTATAAAACATATAGTAGATGGTTATGAATGTTCAAGAAATTAGGCTTAAGTCCTCTATAATTTCAGGATGGAAAAACTCTACATAGGATTCAGAATCCAGTGAGGACAGAAAAGATTAATTTGACAAAGCCTAGATTAACTTACAAGATGAAAACAAAACCTTAAATGAAGCCAGAATACAAATGGCAAACTGGTAAGTGATGTCTGCACATTACCACAGATACCATGAACGAGTAGTACAGAAAAGAGAAATACAGAGTTCCTTTAAACATGTGAGAAGATGTTCAGTCTTGCTCATAAGAGAAAAACAGATTAAAACAATAGTGAAATACCGTTTCTTATCTGTCAGATGAGGCAGAACTCCAAATTTTGACAGTGAATTGGCTGGCAGTACTGTGTGAAACGAACACACTTTTATCTTGTTAGTGAAGGGGAATTTGTTGTTATCTAGGAAAATTACATATGCATTTACCTTTTGGCTCAGGAATTCTACTTTGAAAATTTTTTTCTAAGCATAATTGTCAAATATAGTAAGTGGCTTTTACATAAGTTACTCACTGTGCCAGTTTCTATAATTGCAGAGCACTAGAAATAATGTAAATGGCCAGTGATAAGGTTCTGGTAGAATAAGTTATGCTACATCTATATATGATAAAATGGAATGAGGAAGAACTCTGTATTTTACTAGAGTTGATATCCAGAGTATGTTTTTATCTGAAAACACACGTGAATACAGAGAAGGAGGGAGAAACAGTGGATTGATAAACCAAAGACTAATAAAATGATTACTGTCAGAGTTTGGGAGGGAACTTGAAGAGGGAATAGGTAAGCAAGTGAGATGATCGTGTGTATGTATATTTATTTATATTTGGGGTTTAGAAGTACATTTTTAAAAAATCGAACTTAAAAGATGAAATCCGAAGTAAAAAAAAAACAAAAAAACAATTCCTAAAATTTGAAACAAACTGAAACAAATGAGTCTAATGATTCTGACTATATCTAGTTGGTGGCATAACTACAGATGAAAGAATAACTTTAAGTGACTTGAAAATATTTCATTTTGACTGTCAGTGTCTAGTAAGATGTGTTCTAAATGACAAAGACAATGACAACAAAAGTTTGAACTGCACTCAAAAGCTGCATTGTTAGGAGTAATGTTAGTATAATTTTGAAACTTACACGTAAAGCAGGTAACTAAGTGTATACTAATGCCATTAGGGATAAGATTCTTAGCGTAAAAACTAAGGGGTAAAAGTACAAAATCAAATAAATTTGATTTCTCTCTTCCAAGCAAGATGGGATCATCACAGGGACTAGATAGATTCTTCCATCTAAAACAGCTAAAAAACTGGACAGATAAAATGAAACAGTATTTCTAGATAGTGGACATCAGGCAGTACACGGACAGTGGTAACAGAGAAAGGGAAAACAAATGAGGTAAGCCCTGGGATTATACCACTTTACTGTCTAGGAAAAGATACCAGAGCGCAGCACAATGGAAAGAACCCAGGCAGAGCTTAGCAGTCCCCCTAAACTGAGGAGATGCATGGTATTGGTGATCTAGGAGTCCAAGACTAGAGTAAGTAGGTCAGAGTAGGGTAGAGAGCTACACTGGGTAGGTGTAGGAGGGTAGAGAGCTATACTGGGTACTCCTTGAGTGTTTCACTGAGTACTGATCAGTGTATAATATGTGAGGAAAGTACCTGAGGCTGAAGGAAGAACCACACAAAACAGAACGGAGGGGACAGTCCTCAGAGCCCACATGAGGCCGGGGATAGTTTCCACCAGTCATTGTGGAAAATCTCATTATTCACAAGGAATTGTGTGGAGTACTCAAATTATTTCCACAGACCTAGAAAGAAACAAAGGTGCTGTGGGCTTTGAACTGAGAGTTACTTGTTGGAGAAACGAGGAAAATTTGTATTTTGAAACCCTAGTTTTGAGGGTAAACCTGAGGATAGAGGCAATTTTTGTCTCTGGAGTTTGGAAATAAAGAGGGAGAGATAGAAGAACTACATTTCAAGGGGAGTTAGAAGAGTAGAAAAGCATGGAAAGTTTATTTTTTCTTGTCTTATATCTGCATACTATTATCCCCTTTTCTGATTTTCAAGAAACAGTTTAGCGACATCATCAAAGCAGAGTTGATTAATGTAAACAATATTTTTAAATCTGAGTACGTAAATACTTTGGGATGAGACTCAAAGTCTTAGTGAGACTTCATGAGATTGATGAGGCATGTGGTTATGTCATTATGTTTTTAAGGGCTTCACAGGTTCTGATGAGCAGTCACTTCAGGGAATTATATAATGGCAAAACCCACATGTGAGAATTCTGCTTTAGTGAGTTTAGAAGGGAGTCTTGAAATCCATATTTTTATAAAGTTCCCCAGCTTTTCCCCCACTTCCACTGTGCAGCCTGGTTTAGGAAACACTGTAGTAAATGTCGTATGTGCAGTAACCCTGAAACCCCGGTCTCCAAAAAGGTGCATACATCTTTTAAGGAGAACATTTTAACACGTAATAGACCAGATCCAGCCCAACTAAATACTTTTATAATGTAAAAGGTTGGTGAAATTATACATCTTTTCCTGCTAGTATAAAAGGAAAAATTCAAGTTGAACATACCATCTCTGAATGTTTCATTATGTAACTTTTGATGCATATGTATTTCAATACTCATTTTTCTTTTCAGAAAGCTGTATGTGATGGCTTCTGTGTTTGTCTGTCTGCTCCTTTCTGGATTGGCTGTGTTTTTCCTTTTCCCTCGCTCTATTGACGTGAAATACATTGGCGTAAAATCAGCATACGTCAGTTATGATGTTCAAAAGCGTACAGTATATTTAAATATCACGGTAAGTACAAATTCACATTAAAAATATTTGACTGCATTCCTTTATGATATACACCTTTGTCCCTTTAGAGAATATTAAATGTGACACTGGTCAGTTTGCTTTCTGTATGTCTGCTTTTGATCCTCTTATCATTTCTGGTTCTGCTGAAAATGGCAAATAATAATTACTGGCAATTGTACATACAGAATTGTTTAGCATTTGGAGTTGCCTTTAAGATGGTAACACAAACAGTTGCTGGCCAAAAAAAAAACATTTACAATCTGTTTACTTTTCAACATTTGACTCCAACTAATTCCTAGCAAAATGTTAAAATAGTTGATTCTATAAATGTGATAAATGTACCGTTTTCTTTTCCTCGTATTTGGTGAAATACAGTTTTTGCCATTTTAACAGACTATTCCTTTATGGCGTTTAAAGTACACGAGACTGATTTCTCTTATAAATTAGTATGTGGGAAAATATCTGCAGTATCTTCCTGGACACTCGTTTTTAATACTCTACAGCCTTCTCACTCTTGAAAACAGGAAACAAACAAAACCTCAGAGAAGGTCTACCTGTTTATATGTTAATATTTGTTTGAAAAGAAGCATGGTTTGCAAACCACTGAATTATTAAAAAGGAACGTGTATTGGTTATGCCATTAGGAATTGTGTATGGGTTCAGGCCTCAGAGTGCATCTGTGTGGCAGTGGTTTGTTTGGAAGGGTGATACTGGACTTTAGTTGGTTTTCTTTGTGGAGGGGGTACCGTATGCGTGAGGTAGAGGTAGAGATACAGCTAGTTGTAGTTGGGGGGAGAGGTTTGGAGGGACAGGAGTGTAGAGAAATGGTATGTTAAAGTAGAATTACTCTAATTAAAGAAAGAACTCCCATGGGTCCATTTATTCTCATTGCTTAGCACCAAAAGTTGTTAATCAGATTAAGGGCTTTAAAAAAAAAAAAAGTATCTATGGAAAAAACATGTACATAAAATAACACAGTGCTAATTGTAAATCAATTTCATATGACTAGAGAATTACTGTTGAGTGTTTTCTCATTTTAACAGGCATATGGAATGAGGAATGTATTTTTCTTTGTGTACAGTTTTTTAAAAGTGGCCAGATTTTTTTGGCCAATCTCCAGAACTCGTTTTAGTATCAAATATTATAAATGTATAATAAAAGTCATGTGATGTTCCCTTTTATAAATCTGTGCATTAAGATGTAAATATCAGGGGCGCCTGGGTGGCTCAGTGGGTTAGGCCGCTGCCTTCGGCTCAGGTCATGATCTCGGGGTCCTGGGATCGAGTCCTGCTTCGGGCTCTCTGCTCGGCAGGGAGCCTGCTTCTCTCTCTCTCTCTCTCTGCCTGCCTCTCCATCTACTTGTGATCTCTCTCTGTCAAATAAATAAATAAAATCTTAAAAAAAAAAAAAGTAAATATCATACTTCAGTAATTATTCAGGAATTCCCACTTTTTTGAGATACACTTAACTGAGAAAGACTGAATTAAGAAATAGCAATATCATATTAGACAAACATTAAGTTTGACTGGAAAACTGTGAGATAAAAGGTTGAGTTTTTCATAGGTTCTCTGTCAGTATTTTGGAAAATGGAATTATATAATATTACTTTTGTTTCTTAAAATGAGAAATAAACATTCTTACTACTTTCCTACAGTAATATTTGTCTTTCTGCTTATGAATATGTTACCATTATACATTTGACACCCTTGATGTCTGTTTTTACGTCTGCTACCTAGACCTATTAATATATACATATATTTGCTAATAATGCATATATACATTTGTATACACATATATTTATAAATGTAGTCAGATATTTTCATATACATGTGGATATTTTGCCTTGAGAGCTCACTAAATTTTCCCATGTTAAGGGCCCTTATGTAGTCTTCTATATGGCTGTATTGCCATTTACTCAACCATTTCTTAATAGATGTTTAATTTTGCTATTACTAATACTCAGAAAACATCTTTATACTTAAACTTTGTTTCCATTTTAGGTTATTGCTATAGGATAGATTCCTAAATACAAATTTGCTAACTAAAGATCACAGATCATTTTAAGGTTTTTGATAATAAATCATCATTACTTAAAAGTTAATGATTATGGTCTCTTGATTTACAGATTAAGTGGATTCTCACTGCTCTCAGCAACAAAATGTCTGATAGTACCAAACTTTGTCTTTTTTTTTGGTCTGTCTTAATGTTTCTTTGTAATTCTAATGATCAATACATCTTTTTCTAATTCTTGTATTTTTGTTGTCAACCACTTTTGCATTATTGATCCCTTTAATAGCTATGGACACTTCAAGAAAGACATACCAACGTTATTTGCACATACAAAGGAGTGCATGATTTTTCTGCATCCCATTCTTCCGCTTCTGTCAGAAGGTCCATTGACTTCAAATTAACAATCCCTTTTCTACAGTGTCTAGAAGTTAAATTGACATGGGTATTAAGAGCTAAGTAGATGAAAACTTTTATATATTTAGATAAAGGTTATTTCTACTACATTATGGAATTTTAGTTCTCCATATAACTAGATTAATAAATAAATGTGATCATAAAAATCACTGATTGCTAGCATATTCTTTTTTTCATCCTTTTTTACTGAGACTGTTTTCTCTCTTTTTCACTTACCCCATAATTGCCATTCTCCATCTTTCTCCATGTTCATATTAATTTATAAGCCCACATTTAGCTTTTCTTAATATTTATTTTCATATGTACATATTTTATGCATCTTGGTTTTTTCACTTGTTAATACCTTGTAGAAATCTCTCCTAATTTTCTGGCTTAGAGTTAATCCATTCTTTTTAATGGGCTGCATAATATTCCATGTAATGCTTTAATACTATTCAGTCATTATTTTTATAGCTGGTCATTTGGTTTATTTTCAGTCTTTTTTGTTTGTTTGTTTTTGCCACTGTTGTCATTAACATCCCAGTGTTTTTATTTCTTTAGGATAAATGCTCAAGTACGATTGCTAGGTCACAGGATATACATTATTTTTATATTAATGGCTGTTGCTAGATTCCTTATCAGAATGGCTGCAAGGCTTCACATGTTTTCCAGGAATGTAAAAAGAGACCCTTTTGCTCATATCCCTGCCAGGAGTAGAATTTGTTGCTTGCTACAGGTTTTACTAGTTTAATGAATATAAAACAATATTCCTTTTGTACTAAAACAACTTTTCCCCAACTCTAAATGAATTGGAGAATTTCTAAGTGTTTTCTCATCATTTATATTTGTACTGTTTTGATTTATTTCTTCAATATGCTTTGCTCTTGTTTGCTTTATTATTTTTTTTCTTAAGGCTTTGTCTTTTCAGTTTGTAAGGACTCTTTTTGTGTAGGTGGTAACCATTACAATCTGCCTTACAAATATTTAAGATTTATCATTTAGTTCCTGTAGATTTTCTTTCATGATGACTGTTTCAGATGTTTTATTTTTTATCTGTTGTTTCTTAACATTTTTTTCTTCATTGGCAGAATTGCAAAAGTTCCCCCACTTACTAAGAATAGAAATGATGTAGCTCCATTTCTCTTCCAACAAACAGACTTGAATCTATCCTATTTCTTCTTCAAAGGGACCTGGTGGAAATTTCTACTTATATATAAGTTAAAATACCAATTCTTTTTAAACAAAATTTACTTAAAGTACTATTTAATGTTTTAAATGGTCATCTTTGTATTTAATAGAATAAGAAGTAGCTTACTGGTAATGTCTGTAAAGATACCTGTATACTAACATTTAGCAAAAATTTAGATGAAATTTTAAAATTATTGTTATAGAATTTTTGCTAAGTCCACAAATATATTTTCTAACATACATTTTGTATATTCCTATAATGTACATTTTCTGGGCTGTTTTTTTAGATTGTATATTTATTATCAGCATAATATAGCACTCATCATAAAACCAAATAATCAGTTCATTTAATGTCCTATGTTATTTTTGGCAATACTTTTCTTCCTCCTAATAACTGAAGCATGGCCAAAGCTGAAGTTTTACTTATTTTTTTGAAGTCACTTTTTAAAATTAATTTTGAATACATACTTGGTATGCTTATATATTTTCTGTCTTGTTTCTTTTGCAGAACACACTAAATATAACAAACAATAACTATTATTCTGTTGAAGTTGAAAACATCACTGCACAAGTTCAGTTTTCCAAAACAGTTATCGGAAAGGCACGCTTAAACAACATAACCAATATTGGCCCACTGGATATGAAACAAGTAAGCTTCCATCATGAAATACTTCACAGGAGTTCAATGAGTCTTGACTTTGTCTCTCATGTTAACTTGAGGGAGGGGAGGATTTCCTCAAAAACTTGACCTTGACATGTGTCCCTTCCATGTATAAGAGAAAGTCTTAGAAGCAACTTTGCAAAGGGAGATATTTCTAAACTCTTTGAAATTGTGACAGGTATCTGAAATATTTGATGCTTTGCCCCTCTTTCCAATTGGCTTACTTTCATTTTTTGCATTTCAGATTGATTATACAGTACCTACTGTCATAGCAGAGGAAATGAGTTACATGTAGTAAGTTTTGATTTTTAATAATTTTCTCTCATTAGATTATAAAGTGAGGAATAAAGTATATGGATATCTTCTGAATTACCTGCCAAAGTAGCAGTCAAGAAACCACATTTGGAATACTCCCAGCCTCTCACTGATCTTCTCTTTCTGTTCTCCTGTGCCAGCATACATCATATTTATTATGTGCATTATGTACCTATATACCTAGTTTTGTTTTCTACTTATTTTTCAGAATTAAGACAAATACACCATGTCACCTTCTAATTATTCTGAGAACTGTATTCTCATACATTTTAGTATGTATTGACTTTTTACTATTGGAAAACTAAAAGTGCTAGTACTTTATAATACTCTGTTGGTTTGAAGTTGTGAAGCTTTTCATTTGGGTCTAATTATTGACTCTCGTTAAATAAAAAAAATGGATAAATTTTTACCATCTTTTGATAATCAGGCTAACAGAATTCTGAATAACAGACTGTTCACTACAATTTCAAAAGGTGAATAAAAAGTAACAATAATTTGTAGCCTGTGTTAAACGACTCTACAACTGCTGTAGTAGGAAAGCATGTCTGTTTCTAGAATGAAAAGTCATGAAAATATTTATCATTATTTGACGCATAGAAAATGTTCAATCAATAAATGCTTATATCTTCTTTTTTTTAGATTTATTTATTTTAGAGAGCACATGCACAAGCAGGGGTGGACATGGAGGGGTAGAGGGAGGGAGACAAGAGACTCCCCGCTGAGCAGGTATCCTGACTCTGGGCTTGATCCCAGGACCCTGAGATAATGACCTTAGCTGAAATCAAGTCAGATGCTTACCATGTGAGCCACTTAGGTGCCCCACTTAAATCTTCTTTATAGTATCTCTGTTAGCTCTAATATGGGAGGAATCATAATTAAATGATTTTAAATTTGTAATATTATAGCCTGCATTTATTCACATTGTTTTTTCTTTTTAACAGTGATTTCTGTACATTGATATCCATCAAAGTGCATAACATAGTACTCATGATGCAGTAAGTATCAGTTTTTCTTGAGATTTTCTTTATTAAACTTTAGATTTATAACATTGGCTTATAGCATATACAGCAGCTTTACAAATATCAGTTCATTTGGGTTTTAAACCCTGCAAAAGTGTGATGAGATGAGTAAATATTATTTCACTTGACAAATGAGAAAGTGGGGAGCTCAGAGGTGAAGGATGACATGGCCACTAAGTAGTGAATCTGGACCTTGCAAGAATGCTGGAAAGTGGAAGTGGGTGGATTAGAGAGGAGAACAGAGAGCAGCATCCAATTTTCTGCTGCCTGTGGTAAAAAAATCCTTAAAAGTAATGAGAAGTACTATTACTGGTTTGAAAGTTTGGTTTGTTACTCAAAGTCATTAAAACATTGTAGGTTATAGGCTTGGTATTTGGGCCATTAAGTGACATCTGAATAGATTTTTCCTGTGATGAGAGAACTATGATTTTTTTTTAAGATTTTATTTTTTAATTTATTTTAGATTGAGAGAGTGAGTGAGCAGGAGGGAGAGAGAATCTGAAGCAGACTCTGTGCTGAGCACAGAGCTGGGTGGAGGGCTTGATCCCACAACCATGGGATCATAACCTGAGTCAAGACCAAGAGTCAGACGCTCAACCGACTGAGCTATGCAGCTGCCTGTATATAATTATTTTTAAAAGTGAAATGAACTTACATATTTTTGTCTAATGATAAGTGTCCTGGAAACATTATATTTGTTTTGTATAATTATTTGAGTAGGGCTTGCTAAAACAGCATTTATGTTATCTGTTGGGTAAGTAGTCCCCAAGAGGCTCATGTCCACAATATTAAGTTACCATTAATCAGTCTCTCTCAGGAGAAAATTTTGGTTGTATAAAAATATTCTCACTTTGGAAGACTTTTTTAATATAACTGTTGAATGTTTCTCCCCATTTGAGTTTTATTGTTGTTTTCTTTTTTAGAGTTACTGTGACAACAACATACTTTGGACACTCTGAACAGATATCGCAAGAGAGGTACCAGTATGTTGATTGTGGAAGGAACACAACTTACCAGTTGGGGCAGTCTGAGTATCTAAATGTACTTCAGCCACAACAGTAAAAACTGAAAGAGCTGCCACTGGAGAAGAAGAAATCCCTATTAATATTTTCCTGAACTCTGAAGGATGAGGTACTTACTTCCTAATAGGAGATCTTAAATTGAACAAACCTAAAGTTTACATTTCCATTGTAGGGGTACAGTTGAAAGTATGCGGACTTGTACATTACTGCAGCACTCTACTCTGTGTTCATGATACCTGTACCAGGATCTTTTACTTGAATCTAAATTTGCTGGTTGATTTCTTCTCCTCCTCTCCCCAAAGGATGACATTGAGACTTCCCATGTGGGACAGTAAATAATTATTTACAATTCACAACTTCAGTCACCACTGGAAACATAATTTTGATGATGAACAGAATTTGAGAAACTTTATTTCTGAATGTTTTTATAGAATATTACTGAGAGCCTGTTATTCATGAAAAACTTTAAAAAAATAACCTTTTTTTGGTTTGTTTTATAAATTTCCATTGCTACATAGTAGTATTTCAAGATATTTTAGCTTTTAGCTAGAACATTTGTAGTTATTCATTTGTTGAAATTCTACTCATTTGCACGTTTCTGTCAGTCTTACTTCAAGCTAGTGCTTGCATAACACTAGAAACCAACATAATCTTCACAAAATTCTGTACCTAAAATTTTTTAAAGCCCCATTTCACATATCTTTCCATATAAGTAAGTTTTGTGAAATTTTTGTGTAGTCCTCAAACATAGTTAATGTATAATACTGTAAATAAACTGTGCATGGCTTTTATACAGCTTTAATAAATGTCAAAGTACAGATTCAAAGTGGAGTAAGTTGCTCATAAAAATAAAGAAAACAGGAGAATGAAATTCAGAAACT